>NC_091126.1:181694167-181994167 GCF_040183065.1 Periplaneta americana
CAAAATTTAAGGAATTCCCACTATAGGCCTACAGTAAAAATTTCTTTTATATTTTTCACACATACGTCTTTCTCTGGAGTTCCAGAGAATTTCCAATACTAATAGTATGTTTTTCCTTTATACGTTTTTTACACTTACACAATCATAAGACATCATTTATACATTCTATACCAATTTTGCTCGAAATTATGTTTGCCGTGAAAATGTAAGAATGCTAAAATACAACACGTGTTCATTGCTGAGATGTGAAACTCGAAGCTGTCCATGCTTGCCTCCAACCATCTTGTTACTGCTTTGTAACACACCATGATGTAACTGAACAATCACAATTTGAAGGCATGGTTTATTTCTTAGGAGCAAGCAGTCAAAATAACTGACTTTTTTTGTAAAATAATCACGTGTTATTAAATAGAGAACAAGGTGTCAGTGTCGTAAAATGTTCTGGATTGAAGTTTGAAATGTACAATATATCAGCCAGTTTTGGCTCTAAACAACAAATTTTTCCGACAAATAATGTTACATTCTTTATGAATATGTTACAAATTTGAGTACAATATCATAGGCTCAAAGATGGCTTAACTGAGAAGTTATAAAGTTCTCTTGTAAAAATTTTACTAAAGTGACTTAACTCATTCTCCCCATATGATCTTCATATCTTATTTCAGATGTTATTAAATATCATTTCAGTTATTCTTTTTCTCCCTTCAGACCCCATAAAAACATATAAATGAAATTATACTGTACTAAATTTCTGTGACATCCAATTACTAGCCTATTATAATTCTATGAAATGTGCTACCACTTCTTCGGGGAAACCTAGAAACTGTTTTAAAGCATTTCGACTCATTAATTTCATTCAATATGCGTTCTATATACGAGGATTAAATAAATGACCAAAAAAGAAGTACAAACTTCAAAGCCTGGTTACTTTAAGAGGACTTGTAAATCAGGCACAAGTTAGAATACTTTTAATCTCGGTCTAATAAATTTGGGTGTTCTTTTATGAACAAATACATAATATAATATAATATATTTAATTTACTTCGTTATTTAACAATGCTGTATCAACTACAAGGTTATTTTGCGTCAATGGAATTGGTGATAGTGTGTTGATATTTGGCGAGATGAGGCAGAGAATTCGCCATAGATTACCTGACATTTGCCTTACGATTGGGGAAAACCTCTGAAAAAACCCAACCAGGTAATCAGCCCAAGCGGGAATCGAACCTGTGCCCGAGCGCAACTTCGGATTGGCAGGCAAGTGCCTTAGCCAACAGAGCTACACCGGTGAATATAATATAATATAATTTATAAATATAATTTTCTTTTTCATCTTTTTATGTATTAAAAAATTACAGAACTCCACATCTATTTAAAACAAGGCTGAACTGTGGATTTTTGTTTTATGTGGTATTATATTAAAATCAAACACAAGTCAAGTGTCTTCTTATCTTATACATACAGAAAATAACGAGTTGACCAAAATGGTCAGTTTCTTTACAGCGAAGTTCGTTAGTTAACAGCATCTTCAACTGATACCCAATCAATGTCATTCTAGTTTACTTTTCAGAAATTTCCTTTTCTTTTTCTTTCTTCTTTTTTTTTTTTTTTTTTTTTTAATTTTAATTATGCTGCAAAAAATTTCGATTCTCAGTAACTGAATAGATTGAGACAAGTTGTAGTTTAAAATTAGTTTTGCATTATATTTCGATATTTGTTATAAATGACAAAATCCAGACCGAATGAAAAGATAAATTTTGTTTCATTAATAAACCGGAAGCTTTTATTTGTACTTTTTCTTCTGTATCTTTTTAGAATCGACCCCAATGGTTCCTAATTAATTTAATTCTATCTTCCATCTCGATTTCCATTGATGTCTGTGCATCAGACTATTTAATATAACTGTGATGAGGTCATACAGTGTCCGTAATATTGGTGACAGTGAAATTGTATTTGATGAGATGAGTCCAAAGATTCACCATGAGACTATCTAATATTTGTCTTACAGTTAGGTAATCTGTAGAAGCGAGATATGAATCCATGCCTGACTGCAGGAGCCAACAAAAGTTTCCAACTGACTCTATCCAGTTCAGTAGCAGTAGTTACTTCTTCCCTTCTAGATGCCTGGAATCTGTTACTTGGTCGAGATTAGTGAACAGCTTTTTATTATATGTATGGAAGTGAAATTAATTCTAGTTAATATAGTGTAGGCCTGCGTGGAAATTGATAAGTGTAATTTTTTACATTTTAATTATGCTGCAAAAATTTCGACTCTCAGTAACTGATTGGTTTGAGACAAGTTGTAATTTTTTATAAAATCTAGTGAAGTTCTTAAAATTCCTCAGGAATAGAGGAGAAGTATATGGAACAAGAAGGACTTTTGAAAGTTATCATTGATCTGACCATGATAAATGTTATTGTGGGCATCAGCGACGATGATGGAAGTGATGATTCTAGTAGTGTCACAGATATGAGGGTGCAGAACAGCTGACAGCTGTATACAGGTTCCAAGCTATGTCTTGTTCCCCATCCACACATCATGGTGTATCCTTGTAATCATTTAATAAAAGAGGGACGTCAGAACATGAAAATAACTAAATGAAATTAAGAACTTTTTCACTGCAAGCATTAAAAATGACAAATTACCTGTCTTGGGCCATTGATGATCAACGTTCCTCCACTAAGTGTGTATCGTGGATCACTTAGAGGATCAACCTTAAATGATACTACTTTGTCATTTTCATAGTCTTCCTTGAACCATTCATACGTAGGTGTAGGATACCCTCCAGCAAAACAACTGGAAAGGAGCATGCAGCAATCTCAGAACCATAATAATGCATAAGAGGGAACACTAAAGGAGTTTGTTTCAAATTATCATCTCAAAACTTAACAAGAGTTTCACTTTATAACAATTATTTTACGAAGCATTAGAAGTTATAACTTGAGAATACATGATTAGAGATATCAAGTTTGTCTCTATGTCTATATTACATCTCACCTCAATGAAACATCGTTTGTGATTTCTCTTTTGGAGAGATCAAAGACCACATCTCGTGGCTGCTTGATGAAATATGGACCCCTAGGGACTTTTTCTGGATTCTCAACATCAACACCATATTGATATGTGCGATCATCAACGACAAGATAATGTAATTTTTCAATGGGTGCTTCACAAATAAACAGCAGAGGTGCATCTCCAGCAACTTTCTCAAAGCCCCATCGTTTCAACTGGTTTGAAAAACTGAAAAATAAGACATATACACATAAATGTTGACTATAAAGGTGAATACACTATCACTTCCATTGCTATTATACAGAATTTCTTTCTCCTACTCACAGTTGTTCCCATTTTCATACCAAAAACACCAGTCACGAAAAGAGGGACATCAAGGGTACGATCTGAAGTTGCAGCTTATACAACAGATTCAGTGGAGCCTATTTCTTTTCATGACCACCAAATGACCTTAATCAGTCTACTAGTATGGAAGAACACTTTACAGTTGCCCTTTCTTAAAGGATTAGTTATCACCAATTATAAAAGCACTCTTGTTAAGCGTGGGCAAATGTCGACAATTGAATAAGATTCACAATCCCCCTTCCAGTGAACTGCATGCAAAATACATTTGGTTATGTAACTAGCAATAAAATTAAAAATTGCTTTTAGAGAACCTGGAGGTTCACTACCACCCTCACATAAGCCCGCCAACGGTCCCCATCCTGAGCAAGATTAATCCAGTGCCCAGCATCATATCCCACCTCTTTCAAATCCATTTTAATATTCTCCCATCTATGTCTCGGCCTCTCCAAAGATCTTTTTCCCTTAAATCTTCCAACTAACACTCTATATGCAGTTCTGGATTCACCAATACTTGCTACATGCAGTGCTCATCTCAAACATCTGAATTTAATGTTCCTAATTATGTCAGGTGAAGAATACAATGTGTGCAGTTCTGCACTGTATAACTTTCTCAGTTCTTCTGTAACTTGATCCCTAACAACCTGTTTAATATAACTGTTTTATAAATTCTAACTTTCAGCTTTTTTGAAACCGGACTAGATGACAACTTCTTCTCAAGTGAATAATAGCAGGCATTTTCCATATTTACTCAGCATCTAATTTTCTCTCAAGTGTCATTTATATTTTTTACTGTTGCTCCAAAATATCTGAATTCTTCCACCGTTCCAAAGAATAAATTTCCAATTTTTATATTTCCATTTCGTACAATGTTCTCATCACGAGACATCATCAGGATTTACTTCCAAACCTATCTCTTTACTTGCGTCAACTAAATTCCTGTGTTTTCCCTAATAGTTTCTGAATTTTCTCTTAACATATTCACGTCATCTGCATAAACAAACAGCTGATTTAATCCATTCAATTCCAAATCCTCTCTGTTATCCTGGACTTTTCTAATGGCATATTCTAGAGCAAAGTTAAAAAGTGAAGGTGACAGTGCATCTCCTTGCTTTAGCCCACAGTGAATTTGAGAAGCATCAGACAGAAACTTGCGTATATGGACTCTGCTGTATGTTTCACTGAGACACATTTTAATTAATCGAACCGGTTTCTTGAGAATACCAAATTCAATAAGAATATTATATAAAACTTCTCTCTTAATTGAGTCATACGCCTTTCTGAAATCTATGAATAACAGTTGTACTGTATCCTTATACTCCCATTTCTTTTTTTCCAATATCTGTCGAATACAAAATATCTAATCAATAGTGGATCTATTATAAACCACATTGATGATACCCAATAATTTCATGGAGTTAAGCTTCTCAAAATAATATTGGGAAAATTTTGTATGACATCAATAAAAATGGTATTCATCCAAAGTTACTACAGTTAGTCCTTCCCCCTTCTTAAAGATAGGTACAATTATGGACTCCTTCCACTGCACAGTGGGCCAGAATTCAAATCTAGCGGGAAAAAATTAAATAAGTATGGAATATAATTTTAAATGATTCTTTTTTACTAAATCATGATTTCTAAGAGCTTATGTAATAATAATAAGCCAGTATGGAATTGTTATCCGTAGCAATGAGCTATGACTGCGAGTGTGAATAACTATTTCCGTGGAACCTACTAGGTACTTAATTATATCACTTGTTCTTTTCGTGAACTTATAGTTTCCAATATTCTCTAACAGGAGGAGTCATCGTCTGCATCATCGTCCTCCTTATCTTCCTTCCTCTTTCTCTTCCTCCTCCCCCTCCTCCTTCTCCTCTTCCAGCTGCAATTGCTCTTCGTCCGCTTCATCATCCTTCCCTCTTGTAACACGAACGTCTTCACTTGTACTGTACGTATGGAGTTCTTCAACATTTGTCGCACTTCACAGGGAAAGGAATTCTTCTTCTTTTCTTAAAAACAGATAAATACTTGATATGATAGGATCAGGAGTTACAAGAAGATGATTTAAGATATCCTACATTGTTTGAATTCGTGAAAATTTTCTTGAATAATCTTCACAGTACTTTCTAATGCTCTAATGTCTAGCTTCTTGGGCTTCTTGGGCAAACCTATAGGTAACACCTCACATTGTATTTACGTTTGGTCACGTTATCTATTAAAAATTGTAATGCTTTCTCTGGTGTATATGGTCTTGGTAAAGTTGGAGATTTATTATAGGCTACCATATACTTTGATGCTCTTTTTGGAGTAATTTGTGGTGATTTGTTGCATCTCCTTTCCCTGAACCCCGCAAAGACAATTGAGTAGCTGGGACTAATTCACTTTAAGAACGCTGATCTTTCAGAGACCGTATCCTACATGTTTAATTCTTGTTTTCATGCCACTTTCTTCAAACAATTTTTGAGGTCTACCTACTCCTGAAACGGATGGAATTAAATCCTTGGACATTTGGCGAGTTTTTTTTATTGTAGAACTCTTTGGGGAAATTTGATGTCCTTTTTTTAAATTGGGGACACATAAATTAAAGTGAAATTTTAATGGCACGCAGAGTAATTATCTCATGCCTCCATGTTAAATTTTGTACCAGTGCACTTTATTTGAACCAGGTACCCAGCTTTGAAGCCGTTAGCCCTGTGAATTTACAGTGTATTTAATTCCCCTTTTAAAAGTTTCAGGTTTTACTAAAATACTGACAATAATTTATTAATGGAGAGAAGAAAGAGTCTGGAGTAATCGGCCAGGCATGTGGGAAAAGTAGAGGGAAGGGAGGAGGATGTTCGTGGTCCATTGAATTCACTAACCATTCCGAATCTTTACGCAAAAACCTGTCCTTTTTCATGAAGCACTGTTTCAAGCGTCTTTCTAAATTACTGCTAAATGTGTGCACAACTTTTTCAACACACCGCATAATATCCTTGGAACAATGTTGTATTTCTAATTTTGTCACTACGAAATCAGTGAGAGTTTGAGTAGACCCTTTTTTAGTAGTCAACACCCCGTTTAAGTCCATCCGAGTCACAGTGCACTGGATATGGGGATCTACCTCTGAAATAAAAACGCAAATATAAGAAAAAGGCAAGCAAACACAAGCAAATCTTAACTTTTGTAATAAACTGTAAGGATTGCTTTATAATCTGATGTAGATTTTAAGGTGACACCTGGTGCAACATTTTTTATATCTCTAATTTAAAATGAAGTAAAGACATGATTCCGCAATATTTTAAAGCTATGCTTAATGCATCCCGGGTGATATTTCACGTATACAGTTAAAGTATGAATAATGGAAATAGGAAGTACGAACATTCTGTTAAAACTTCCCTCACAGAAAGACACTTTTCTCCACATCAACAACACACAGATCACCCTCACATCACTACCGCCATAAACCGTCTGGTGCTCGGTGCTCGGGTTCTTAACACTTAGCGACTTTTAGCAGCCAGCCCTGTTGGCATTTCGCTTGGTATAAATTGATGGCATACAGATTTATGAAGATCAGTTTTAGTACTTCGAGAATATGTAGCGAGAAAACGTTATTTAAAACATTAAAAAATTCAATATTTTCCTGCTAGATTTGAATTCTGGCCCACTGTGCACTGTTCTGCTACAATTTTCCTTTCCCAAATAGCAAGTACAAACTTATAAATTTGGCTAAACAATGCATTTCTACCCTCTTCTATTAATTCTGCTGGAATTTGATCAATACCTGGAGACATACTTTTTCAGCTTTTCTTTTTAAATAATTGATTAAATGGCGATCTTACTTGTGTTAATTATTTAAGCATGTGCGGCTTACAGCTGTTCGGTGCTACTTCAAACCATCCTCAGAGCCTTCTGTGTCTCAGAGTCATCTCAACTGCCTGTTGTGTGGGTGCATTCGTGTGATGAAGAGTTGTGTCAAATATGTGTGTGTTCTGAAATTGACCTGTGTGTTGAGTATTTGATTAGGGTGTGTTTTAGTGTGTCTGTATATTTCACACACCCTAATCAAATACTCAACACACAGATCAATTTCAGAACACACACACTATTTGACACAACTCTTCATCACACGAACGCACCCACACAACAGGCAGTGAAGTTGAGATGAAGCCAAGACACAGAAGGCTCTGAGGATGGTGTGAAGTAGCACCGAAACAGCTGTAAGCCGCACATGCTTACATAATTAACACGAGTAAGATCGCCATTTAATCAATTATTTATATTCAAGTGTTAAAAGTAGTGTACGAAAGATTCAACATGGATTTTCTTTTTAATTTCGACTTCAGAAAGTGTGGGCTCGAGTATAAATAGCTTAGCAGTTTGTATTTGAATTTCGTCCTGATCATTTCTATTTGGCCTACGTACATTTAGTAGGTGCCCAAAATAGTTTTTCCATCTGTTCAGAATTGAATGAAAGACTGCAAGCAAGTCACCATTGTCATCCTAGATCATGTTTAGCCTTGCCTGATATCCTTTCTTTAAATTCTTTTATGTCCTTATATAAATCTCTAATGTTTTTTTTATTCTATTTGTTTCTACCTCGTCCAGTTTTTTCTTCAAGTAATCTCGCTTTTTGTTCTTAAGAGTCTTTCATTGACATAATTATCTCCGTTTGCCTCGACTGTATGCTGTAAGAATTTTAATTTTGCCTGTTTCCTTCTTTCTACTACCGTGGAGCAATCTTCATCAAACCATTTCTTTTTCTTAGTTCCATAATAATCTATGCTCTGCTCACCTGCAATTTTGATATTATTTTTTATTTTACTAGGTTATTTCACGACACTTTATCAACATCTTATGGAAATTTCGCCCTGATAATGTTGCTTAGTTTCCTTGTCTTTTAATTTGGGAATGTTGAATCTCCTAATACAAATAATAATATACCATATTTAAAATTTCATTTTACACCTTTCAAAATTCTCATCACTGTAAATGCGACTTTCATAATTAGTAAAATATTATTACAAGTGATTACAATATATGGACAGCTACTTTATGCTAACCTATACAAAATTAATTGTAAACACCAAATTAAGCCATATAAATTATGAATTTAGTCAGATATAGGAATTTTTGGGATTATAAAATTCATTTGTCAAAGTTTTTAGAATAGTTATTTATGCAACAAATGGATAATGTTGATAATTATGGCATGAGTGAATGCTTGTCGCACGAACTATACTTCATGCGACAATTTTCACAAGTGTCATAATAAGATTATCCACGAGTTGAATACAACACTTTATGGCATCTTAGCATTATAAATTGTAGGAAATAAATTATTACAAATTCGGGATCCATAGCTGCCAAAGTCTTCATATGTTCATATCAATTAGTTGCGCGTGACACTGACACTGAATAAAGAGAAATGGAGGACCTTGCAGGTTATGTTACAAATGTTCCTTTATTTTGTTAATATAGTTTCTCTGAACACAGAACTGTTTTATGAGAAATTACAAAAGTGATACAAAATTGTTAAAGATTCGAAATAAATGATACATTACCTTCTGTCCTGCATTTCACTTCTTGTTACATCACGCGTAGAAGCTGCAAGGAAGATAGCAAGCGTTCCGGTTTTATGTCATAGCGAATATGTTATTGCTTTTATTGGCACACGTAGTATAATAAAGCTGATCATGCACGATATTGGTTGTAGTAACAATCTGTATATAACGCTAGAATGACATAAAATTAATTACAAACCAGGTATCATTGTTAACATCACATAAAATTTGTTTAAACTAAGAGAATATTCTTTCTACTTCATATGGTGTTACAAGGGCATATTTATAATACATTACATCATTATTATTTAATGACCCCATGCGTACCTGGCTTGCAATTCTACCCTGCTTATGCATCCACGTGACTTAATAAATGTAGCAAAAGAAACTACTCAATCCGCTGTACATTTGGGAACAGAAATGCGCTGCCTGCTTATCACAAACTAAAAAAAAAAGTGACAAGCCTCATTGACCATGCACCAAAGAAGAATTACGAACATAAAAATGAATAAATAACAATTTTACTTTATATGCTCAATTTTACACCTCCAGTGGCTCGGAAAAAATATAATTAGAGAACTTGACTTTTACTGCCTATAGTAAAGACTACAAGACAACTTTTGTACACCCTTACGTTTTGAATTCCAGGATTTTTTTCGATACAGTCTACTCTACATGTAGTTACACCAGGTTGATGAATATTAAAGAAATGAAAGACCAGGAGGAAAAAGATCTACTCTCGCATAGCAAAGCCAACACTCCACCTGCTGTATTAGTATTATACAATTCAATTATATTTTACTAAGTCACCTGTAGACCAAATAATCCTTGTTTAATGTAGACTGCTGCTCTGGAAGGAAGGCATTTTCCATGTTTACCAACTGCGATCCATCATCATTCACCCAATACTCAGGACTCTGCTGACGTGCACTGGTGTACCACCGCCTGTGCTGAGGGTCTTGCCACAGCAACTCATTCACCAAGAAGCCGTGTTCATCTGGAGTATTGACACTTACCAAGTCTGCCTGGTATGCCTGTAAACATTTCTCCTATTTGTAAACTACAGCTGCCGTAACCAAAGAACGGACTACTGTGACAATTCACCAGACATTTTTAATCATTGTAACACTGAAACTTTGCCACATTAAAAGCAATCAGTGGCACAGCAAAATGATAGAACATTCGATTGCAGTCACACCTGGGTGTCCCTAATTTTTAAAACTATATTCATTTCTTAATAGTTTCATACAGTTACCAGTAAATAGTTGTTGAAGCAATTCACTTAATTTGTGTATGTTTCTCAACTATTTCTTCAGTTGCGATTACTGCCATGTGACATTAGGCATAAACAGTTCAAAGTGTCAAAAGTACTTTTTTTTTTTTTTTGCTACCATACAATTGTCAATTTTTGACACAGCTTGCCTACCATTAAATGATCTACTGTTAGAAATGACTGTCTAAGAAAAAAATAGCATTAACGCAGATATGCCTGAAATATTTTTTTGCAATTTTTGTGTATTTTACAAATCACATTTAATGTAGTATATAATTGAAGTGCGTTCTAGTTTTAAATGGTTGAGCTAGAAACAGGTGTCCTTTTAAAAGGATAGTAGGCAAATGAGCATACATTTTGAGGAAGAATTGTATACTATGCTTATATGAAAGGAAACAATGTCATTGTTGTAATTTACAATTATTATTATTATTATTATTATTATTAGTATTATTATTATTATTAACAAATTATTACACTGTTATTTTATTATTATTATTATTATTATTATTATTGTTATTATTATTATTATTATACTGAAAAGTGATTCATTGTGGCAACATTCATTGCAACTCTAGAATGCTATCGTCATTGAGTAGTACTGTATTACTATTGATACGTAAAAATGACATAATGGGCGAAAAGAATGTTGAAGTTTCGAGGAGGAGGTTATATTGGGAGGGAAGTGATGATATGTATAATAAGCAAGTGCTGCGGCAATGTTGAGAGACAGGTTTAAGTTCATTTTCTCAAATCTGCATTGTTGTGACAATGACAATTTAGATAGAAATGATAAATTTACGAAAATAAGACCCATTCCAAAAATGCTGAATGAAAAACAATAGAAACTTATATCCATTCACCACACCACCAGTCTTCCAGATCTTGCTGTGTTCACAGAAACATTGCTATGACCATGTCTGCTTTCCACACGCAACAAATTTGTCACCCCATTCCTCCTCTTCACGAAGGCTATGCTGAAATATTTCTGCTATTGCTGCAAGCTGTGAACTAGGTAGATTATTAGCTGTTACATCATGTTTGTCCCCTGAATCCTCGTCTGTTACGTCTTCAGTGGCATTTGTAGGCGGCTGTACGAGTATTTCGTTTGAAATTTCGCTTGTAGTATAATTTTCAAACATATATAGCATTTCATGCTAAAATCTACTAAAATTTGAAAAAGAGACAGAATTTCAATATGTATGGGGTGTACTCCTATTGTCCTTTTAAAAGGACACGTACGTTTTCGTCATTGTAATGTCGCAATGAATAGATATCTCAAATGTATTGCGGTTTCACGTAATATTTATGTTTATTAGGAGTCATTTGATCTATAACAATTTGTAAATAATTTTGAATTGTAACAATATTTAACTTTCATATCTGATTTGCGTTTCGGATGCCATAGCTGAAATAAACGAACTACTCTCACATCCACATCTCAACAATTATTAAGTTAATGGTCCGACACCCTAGTAATTCCTCCTAGACCTCTCCATGAGTGGCATGGATAATCTGGAAAATTAAACAAAATTTTATATAGCTATATAAATGTTTAGAAAATTTACCTAATTACCTAAGTATATCTATAAATGTACCTCTGATTGAGGTTCTGGCTGATACATACATCTATTATCAGGCAGTACATCTCAGTTGACGATGTGTGCCAGAGGAAGAACAATTGTTTGTATGCATCTGAAGTCTGATTAATGTAATATGTACAGTAGCTAATCAGCGATGTATGCAATGGAGGGGAAAGAAACAGACCACCATACCCCATTATCAGATAAGATAATCAGTTCATTGGTAATGGAGGAATTTGATAACTTATACAGTGTACCAATGAACTGATTATCCTGAGTCACAAAAATAAGAAATTCCAATGTAATAATGTCAATAAACTGAAACATGGTTACCATGGTCTCTAATGGATAGACAAATGAATAACTCACTTACGTATATTCGGTACAGAAAGAATTTTATATAAATTTTCATCTGTTCATTAGACAATTTTTTTGTGTGTACAATAGAGTCGTGCACAATCACTTACGAAAAATACAATTTCTATATTGCTACTGAATGTCTGGCGCTATAGTCAGTATGCAAAATCTCTTGCCTATTGCCTCAGTATTTGGTTTAACAAATATTCGAGTTGTTTCTCATTCTTTGTGGGTGGATGGCAAAGGCAGACTACACTGAGTCATGCAGGAGTTTCAAGAGCCCTTGTAAGGACGCGATTATCATCATGTAGGCCTCCCATTTAATTTATAATTCTTCCTCTTTCACTACATTCAATCAATCATCTACAGATTGATTAATTCAACCAGGTATTACAACTGGGTATCGCCAAGAGCAACAACATGCATCATATTAGAGCTTTTTGTTAATAACGCTGTATCTTCTTAAAAAATGATTAATGAAATAATAATGCAGATGCTTAGAGTAAGTAAAAGGCATTATATATTAACAATTATTATTTTAGAGGTATGTATTTTGAGCCTGAAGTGTAATGTTACACTAGAATGTACGTATGTACTTATTTGTTCTTCTATTTAGTACGTACTTGTAATTTACACTATTCTTGCATTTCTTTACACACCAGATGCCATATTATGCATTACACTTATTTCCTTTGTTATTACTGGTGTCCATTTGTTCATTTATATCGTCGTTGTTCCTGCAATAACTCCTATGTGCAAAATATAACAATTTTCAGTACGAAGAAAAAACACATTATTCATCCTATGGCAGCCGTACATAGGAGACTGTGAATTCTTACATTTTCGAAACAAAGAAATATATTTACATATAGGAGATTTTATTATTTGCTGCATCACTATTTAAGTTATTTAATAGAGCAAAAATCTGAAAATCGATAAATATGTCACATAGGAGTTATTGCAGGAACAACGATGACATATTAGTTATGAAGATAATTGTATTAAAGGAAGTTCATGCAAAATAATGGTAAAAATAGCTTATATTCAAGTAGTCATAAATATAATACTATTTATCAGAGTTCTTTCATTTTTTAGTGATGTGTGTATACACATTAAGCATTAAAATAGGAAAAAAAGGATGGTTACTCAAGAACAGCGGTTCCCTAAGGGCTCCGTGAATGATTCTCAGGGGCTCCATCCGCGGAAGTTATGAAGATGACAAAAATTGCTGCTTCCATCTAGCATCTAGCGGGTAAAACGAAAACTACTTCCATCAAGCGAAAAGTAGTTTATGAGAAAGTAGTTTGCGTTCTTCTTGCTACATGGAAGCAAAATAATAGATCTACTCGTCACTGGAACTGTCTCGATCTTTCTTGCTTGCCAAATATTCAATGATTCTCGAAATGTATTTTATTTTATATATATATATACAGTACAACCCCCATTATCTATGCTAATGAAGGGGGTGGGCTGAACAGTTAATCGAAAAAATCGGATAATCCGTACCATAAAATATTTTCGTAAATTTAGTGAATAATACACATTGGTAAATTCCTCTATGGCCCTTGTATTTAACACGCTAGGTAGTGGATTAGAAGTTCAATAATTTAAGTCTCACTGTCAACGACAGATTTTGAAGGGCAAGAGAACTTCTTGTAATGGCTGCCTGCGGAAAGTGAAGGACTCGTGTTGTAGATTTACATACTTTATACACTACAAACTCGTATTCTGTTGCGAGATGAACCACAGTTTCTCTTTCCCCAAACCACTCAATTATTTACACTTTTTCTCCCGATAGCTACTTAGCACAACAAGATTTCTTTTGACACCGTAGAAGACATTTTATACAGATGTTATACAGTACGACAATTCGAACAGTAGCCCATACTGTGTAAGGGAAAAGGCTTGTAATAACACTATCTAGAAAAAATAACGTGCGAATACAATGTACAGTATTAATTTATTAAGTATTAACAAAATGTACAGTACTTTATATATTTCTGCAGAAAAAAGCGACAGAAGGACAGACGGATAATCCACAAATCGGTTAATAGGTTGACGGATAATCGGGGTTCTACTGTGTGTGTGTGTGTGTGTGTGTGTGTGTGTGTATATATATATATATATATATATGTTGTATACCTGCATGTTAAATTGATAGTAGATGTGTTACCTACACTTTCGTTGAACCGAAACTGTGGCTTAAGACGGGCTTCCTAAGACCTAAAAGTCATTAGCCATCAACCAGTGCTCAGTCAAAGGGGGATAACAACAGCTATAACCTTACTTGCAAAGAAGATAGTGCGTATTCCTGGGAATTGAGTTCGGAATATGCTGAACATGATCCTGTCTGAGTCTACGATGCCTAGTGTAGAGGTATTGAAAGAGATTAACAAACGAAAATATTGTGATTTATATTTGAACATGGGATTCACTGAGTTTGCTGATGAACGTCCACAGTGCGTGACATGTAACAAAGTTTTTCCCAATAGTTCTATGTTCCCTGCCAAGTTTAGACGCCATTTCTCAATTCAAAAATAAAACTGCAGACTACTTCGAAAAAAAGTGACGAACTCCATGCAGTTCAGACAAAATTTTATTTCATGTAAAAGCAAACAACGAGAAAGCACTGAAAACATCGTACTTGGTTAGTCATGACCAGATTCTTGGCGGTAAACCTCACCCTTGTTAAAACTCTTATTTATTTATTATTTTGCTAATAGTTGTAACATAAAATATAATATATACAGAAAAACTTTAGCTCGCCCCTGAAAGAGTAGAACTCGTGCTTAGGGGCGGCTGATACCACTATTAGTGAAGGTAGTGAAGTGCATGGTGGACGAGAAAACTGCAAACTTGATTTCCAGTGTGCCCTTATCATTTAACACTCTGCATAATCGAATCCAGAATCTATGAAAAAATGTAAAAAATATCATGATTTCCCGTATCAGTTAAACAAAATTTTCGCTACAACTTGACAAATCCACTGGCGTTACCGGATTAGTTGTGTTAATGACGTTTGTGTGTTATGAATTTTCGGGTTCTTTCACGAAATATTTTGTTCTGCAAGCCATTGCCATCCTCTACAAGCAGTACTGAAATTTTTACTTCTTCATTTAAAACTAGATACTGTGGAATATTATTGCGTTGAGGTGTGCACAGATGGTGCAAAGGCCATGGTAGGTCCTATTGCTGACGCTGTTACAAGAATCAAGAAACTTTTAAAAACTGCACAAGTAGTCATTGTGTACTACACCGACATGCCCTCACAACGAAAAAATGCCAGCATTATTAAAGCAGGTACTAGACAATGCCATCAAAATTATCAACTTTGTTAAGGCACGTCCTTCGCAGTGAAGGCTACTCAGTATTCTGTGTGAAGATCTGGGAAGTATACACAAGTCAATGTTAGTAATATTACACACAGAAGTGCGATGGTTGTAGTGTGATAAAGCATTGTCCTGTTTACTTGAACTTCGAACAGAAGTTTCTTCTCTTTTGAATTACCGAAACAGTTTTCTATCTGATTTGAACGATCAGGAATGGTTGTACAAATTATGTTACTTGGCAGACATTTTTCAAAAACGAATTCGGCACATACATACAAGGTAAACGAAAGACTGTATTCGATGCTGATTACAAAATTATCGCACTGGAGAAAAAGATAGCATTCCACATAGAAAGCGTCGACAATAAGGATCTGACATTTCTCATTGACTTCAAACTTTATAGAAGAAAATAACGTAACAATGAATGTCTCATTCACAGCAATAATAAAAGAACACCTTGACAATTTGTTTCAAAATATGAATTCATACTTTCCAAGCGATAATCAGGAATCGATTCTAAAAAAAATTTGAGTGGATTGTAGATCAATTTCCAGTGATGTCAAAACCAGCAGCCCTCACTACTTCAGATATGAGCTCCTTATAGACATGGTTTCGGACAGCCACAGTCAGGCATCATTTAAAAGCAAACCATTTCCCGAATTTTGGGCTAAGTTAGGGGAGGATCTTTTGATATTAAGTTCAAAAGCTAAATTTCTCTTACTGTCTTTTGGTACTATGTACCTCTGTCTTCAGCTGACTTCCATGACACCGGACATTGACAAACTCTGCTGCAAGAAAGAGGCACATTCTTCACATTAATTTCGGATGTACATGTAACATTGTAACATTTTTTTAATATCTTAACTACTTGTTATATCATTTTGTAGATTTAAATAATATTATATCCTGCACTATCCTGTACCATTGTTTCCTTTATAATATGTATAAAGTAAATATGTCTTGGGGCTCCACGAGACACTTTTGCTTCAAAAAGGGCTCCATGGCTGAAAAAGTTTGGGAACCGCTGCTCTAGAGTAAATCTTTCCCCTCAAAATAATTTTTGAATTTAAACATAATTTTTTATAAATTCATTACATGCCTGTGAAAAACACATCCTACTAAAATTATTAATGTATCTGCAATATTATGGGCATAGGGGTTATACCAATCATCACTGTCAAAAATATTTTTTGTGTACTCAGAAAACGTCAGTTTCATGTATAAATGAAGTGTGCCGGGTGTTGTCTAACCCTCAAAACATTAGGGGTAACAGTTTAAATTCGAACATTCAGTCGGATGTTCGATCTTGATGGCTATTCTCTGATCAGTCGGATCTAAACCGAATGCAGCTCTGCAGTGTACAAATTGCGAAAATCATGTATTCAGAATAAGGATGGTGAGATTATTTCTGTCAAAATCAGAAGAAAAATTTTTAAAGTGAGAATTCTTTCTGCTACATACTTTTACATGTGATAACAAAACAGGCTGAACAATTGCCTCCAAGAATATAAACTCTCATAAAAAATCATTAAAGCTTACCTCACAGTTCTTTCTTGCTTCAATGCGGTTTCGAAGTGGGGACTTAATAAATCGGTAACATGATAATTGAAATCTTATCCAATGCTGGGGACATCTCATATCAGATTCCAAATTAGAAATCTGAGACATCACACAAGGCAGTGCCAGAATTAAAAACCAACCAAATTTCGACATTATTACACCTACCTGAAAACAGGAATTGATATTCAAATTACTAAATGATGGTAGCCCATGGGAGCTCATAAATGTACAGTCAACTCTGGATATAATGAACTCAGCTATAGTGAATCTAAATTGTTGGTCCCGACCCGCATACATTAATATTTCCGTTTATAGTGAACCCTTTGCTTTGGTTGTAGTGAACATTAAAATTTGCAAAATTGACTAATCCTTATTTAAAGTCAGACCTTCCTGTATGAAATTGAAAGAATCTGTTGAGAAGAACCTTCTATATTTCTTACTCCTTTAGTCAAAAGACAAAGGTAGGATTAGTGGTTCCTAGACAATGAGCTACACTGTAAATCCAGGCAATACATGACGACCTTGCCTCACTCCACCGTCGAAGGGTTGCCATTCCGTTCTCAGGCACTCTACTGTTATTTCTAATCCTCCACCGTCAAAGGGTTGCCTTTTGTTCTCAGAAACATTTCCATTATGACAGATAACATAGAAACAACGGAAAATGAAATTGCCTTCTTTTATTAAAAGGGGATGGACATTATGTCCAGAGCATAAATGAAGATGAGATACCGATGGCTTTCAAACTCCATCAACTCTCTCCCAGTTTCCATTAAGTGACCCAGGAAATTCCAAGGCTGAGTACGCAGTCACACCGTAACAGCACTTGCCATTTCTAACTGACCAGTTTGTTTCTAGTGTTCTAAAAGTGAATATACTGTGTAAAAATGTCGAAGCATGAAGTATTTTCTTTGGAAGATAAGGCGAATATTGTGATATTGAATGTGGTCTTTTGCAAGTGAATGTGAGTTGACAGCATAGTTTAAGTAAATCAACTGTAACAGTATACAATGTAATCCATCCCACAATTTAATTACTGTATACCATTTTATTTTTTTTGTTCACAATTTCATTCATTCCTGTCATTTAAGGTTAGAGGAGAGATACTTTGGATTTAGTGAACTTCGGATATGGTGAATGAAATATGCAAGTCCACAGAGGTTCACTATACCAGGAGTTGACTGTATATAATCAAATGAAGATGACTTGAATTCTATCGAAATTAAAAGAGTAACTAATACAAAATTACATTTACTTTTACAAATTAGGCAATCTGCAAGGAATTCACTGTTGGTGAATATGACGTTTTCAAAAACATAAACAATCTGGAAAAAAAACAAAATAAGTGTAACTTTAATGCATCAATGATACTCATCTGAATGCTAAGAGGAGTAACAGAAATTTATTATAAATATTACTCCTACAGTTGCGCAATAATAATAATAATAATAATAATAATAATAATAATAATAATAATAATAATAATAATAATTTAATAATATTCATTGTAATGAATTTACCACTGTAAATACAAAAACTAGCACTGTTATAAATGAGGCATGTCCATAAAGTAACTTTCCCACTCGTCCCACAGCTAGCAAACCATATGTTGCGTGAAGTGACTGCGTGTACATGATAATGTCCTGTCATGGCCTATGAGCTAGCAGAACTTCTTTCAGTAGCTTTGTTTCATTGGTTGAAGATGGACGCTCCTATTCCAGCTCTCACCGTTTGTGAAGTGCGATAAGTGATAAAGTTTTTGAACACACAGGACATAGCGCCGATTGAAATGTATCGTCAGCTGTGCCAGATCTATGGGCCTAACGTCATAAGCAAGCAGATGGTGCGTCGCTGCTGTAGACAATTTTCAGCAGGACGCAAAATGTGCATGACGAGGAGTGCAGTGGGAGGCCAACCATCATCACAGACGACCTTGTGGAGCAACGCACCATCTGCTTGCTCATGATGTTAGGCCCATAGGCCTGGCACAGCTGACGATAAATTTCAATCGGCACTATGTCCTGTGCATTCAAAAACTTTATCACTGATCGCACTTCACACGCAGCGGGAGCTGGAATAGGAGCGTCCATCTTCAACCAATGAAACGAAGCTACTGAGAGCACTCAGGAAGTTCCGCTAGTGTGCGCCATGCCAGGACATTACTCTATCACGTACATGCAGTCGCTTCGTGCAACATATGGTTTGCTAGCTGTGGGATGAGTGGGAAAGTTACTTTATGGACGTGCTTAGTATATAAAAATAATAAAAATGTCGGCATAGGTGGCGTAATGGATATAGCGCTGGCCTTCTGTGCTCGAGGTTGTGGGTTCGATCCCAGCTCAGGTCGATGGCATTTAAGTGTGCTTAAGCATCACAGGCTCATGTCAGTAGATTTACTGCCATGTAAAAGAACTCCTGTGGGACAAAGTTCTGGCACACTGGCAATGCTGATATAACAGGCCTGCAGAACTGTAGCTCTTGAGAGTGACTGCTACACTCCCCTTTCTTACCCCACCCACCTTTTCTAACAGTGCGGTCATGACGTTCTAGTTACGCTTGGCTGCATTAACATTCATTCGTAGCAGCAGGTATACAATAAGCTATCAAGAATTACAAATGAACAGATAATAAAATTTTTAGGAACATACCATTAGAAAATAAGAGAAAAATGAATGAGGGAAATAAATAAATTAAAAGACATGTAAAATAAATTTTAAAATGTATGTGTGCTTATAATGTAAAAAGGTCTCCCTATGTATATATCGTTCTATTACTAGTAAAGACGATTAAATCCACTTTTTGTGTAAAATAAGTTAAGTACAGTCCCCGATATGTCTTTCCGTGCTCTGTATTTTACTAAAATGAAATAAGTCCGAAATACTGCTTGCAGGCAACAAACCAATTACTTTATTTAAAGAATTTATTATGATTTTTCGTGCATTAATAAAATTTTAATTCCTGTTTTTACAAAACTTGTATTACTGGTTTTACTAGTAATAGGACGACAAATAAATTGTACGTTGATAAGTGAGTGATAGCTATATGACCAGATGTCAATGCTGTCATTCAACATTGTAACGCACTCCAGCCAAATAAATAAATAAATAAATAAATAATAAAAAAATAAATACATAAGTAAATAAGTAAGAAAGTAAATAAATAAATAAGTAAAAAAAGTACATAAGTAAGTAAATAAGTAGGCCTAAGTAAATAAGTAAACAAACAAACAAACATTCATACATACATACATACATACATACAAATAATACGCGTACTGCAGTTTAAAGAGAACTGGAACATGGCAAAATCTAAACCCGTGAAGGAATACTACTTCCAAAGGAAATGGAAATATGATTATTTTGTTCTTGAAGAGGAAAGAATTGCTTGTTTTACTGTGTCCCATCCAATTTATTTCCACTCGTCATATTAAACCACATTTCAACAAAGTCCATATTAAGAATTATGGAATGCGCAAACTTTCGGGTAAGTTCATTATTACGAACTGATTATTTATTTATATACTGTAACATTAAGGACGTCACTCGTGTTCATTTTGAATTTAAATTAAGAGTGACTTTCAAGGTTCATTACTTAAATGCTATAAATTTATGTTTCCATAGGTGATGATAGGAGGAGAGTTTTCGAAAATCTAAAACGGGTTAGGTGCAAAGAAATCTCAAAGAAACTACCGACAGGAAATCTAGCATAATTGTAAACCTTGAAACGAGATAAAGCATTATAAAAACAATGAATTTATTACAATCCTTTTTGAAAATTACATGCCGCCACTGATGGACCTTTGACGACAAGAGAAGATAAATAACCCTACGCGGAAGTCAATCATCCCCAATAGAAATGGAGTGAGGGTGACTTCATATTTCCCCTCCTTACGAGTTCTGCAGGCCTGTGATATAATCCCGGCACTTGCAAGCTTCGTTAAAAAAACATTTTAATAATAATAATAATAATAATAATAATAATAATAATAATAATAATAATAATAATAATAACAACAACAACAACAACAATAATTTAATAACATTCATTGCAATGAATTTACCACTGTAAATATAAAAAAATAGCACTGTAAAAAAAAACATGCACGCACAGTGAACCATAATTAATGTCATTAATTTCAAGAGGTTATTCTTTGAGTTATTTCAAACAAAAAAGTTTAATACAATTTTGCTCCTTTGTGAGTCCTTTTCAAGGAAAAGTTATTTTATATGGAATTTTTCTTAGCGTATTTTGGGAAAGCTATTGACTTAATTCCCAATATGCTCAGTCAGTTTAAGAGTGGAGTCTATTATGATAATAAATGATTGAAAGAATTTTAGTTTTGTCCTTTAGCACTAGCAGGACCGGACCCGTCATTCTGCCGGGTACCATGGGTTTAAATAATTATTAATCAAAGGCATTTCATCCTATGACTCCCACAATTTACAACTTTTATTTTATCTTTGTGATGATATGATTCCTAAAAATATTGGACTTTTATAATCTTTCTGAAGGATGTTACAAGCAATTACTACCAGTCATTTTGACAGGTGCCAAATTTCAGACCAGCTGTGCCTACACAGGAGTGGTTCAAATTTCTATTTTTGCATCAACGTTTAGAGTTCATTTCGACCTCTACGAGTGGTTTATGACTCTTCGGCAAGTCTTTTGTCAGTGTACAAAAATAAAATATTGCTCTCTGAGTGTGTGTTGTTTTGACATGTGCGCGCTGATTTCTGTTTCGCAATGGCAGCCTCGTTATTTGACAGAACAAGAAATTGACTCTTTGATGAATATGTCTGATAACGAATCAGAATGTGGAGATTCCCGTAATCTGTGTGAAATTATTAATATTTCACTAAATACAGTTCATTTTTTTACGATGCAAGAAGTCCTAAAAGATGAAAAATTTGTCAATTGTAAATGACAGCTCTAAACTCAGCAAATTCAAACGCTGATTTAATTAAAATTGTTTAAGATGGTGAATTCATTAGCCCCAAGTGCGCTTAAAAAGAAGGAAATGTGGATAAGTTATTCTAGTTATGACAAAAGTTTTGCTGCAACATTCCATTATTGCTTACCTCAAGGCTAAAGATTTTTTAAGAAGAAAATTATGTTTATCAACAGTTAGATCTCTCCAAAATTGACTTCATGAATTTGGTATAGGTCCCGTGTACAGTTGTCAAAAAAAAAAAAAGTGGCCGCACTCGTGAACAGCAAATATTTTAAAAGTCCACTTCGGGTCGCGGCGATGTTACACGATGCATGTGCTTGTACAAGCAGTTCCGGAACTATGAAAGTGTTCCATATCTGCGCCTCATAGACAAGCGGTAGAGTGCTTGTTTAATGATTCAAAGGTTGTGGGTTCGGGCCTTCTTCAAGTTTTCATTTTATTTTTTAATCGTTCTTTAGCGATGTAAATGATTTTCAAATTATCATTTATATCCAGTTATCGTTCTTTATGGATATCACATTATTTATATTTTGTTATCGTTTTTTAGAGATATGAATAAAATTCAAGTCATCATTTGTATTCTGTTATCGTTTTATAACGATATAATTATTATTATTGTATCTCCAATGGGGGTTAGCCCTATTTTACATATGTATGTTAGGGCTATAGTTTTATACACAAAAAAAGATAAGCATAAAGAGAAATGGAAAAGAAAATTAAATTAGCTTACACAATGTAAACAAAACATAAACAATCCGTAAATTAGGCATTGCGATTGCAAAACAAATATCAGTTATCAATTTGAAACATACAAAAACATTAACAACACACATACGTAACACTTCTATAACACAAATATGCAGCTTTCCATACCATACATCATAAATTAATACACAATAGTCACACAAACACAATCAAACTATAATTACGACATTGCGACGACATCTAGCATCCCATAACTGACTCACATACATACAAATCAAGCATCCGTTGCAACACATACACTTCAACATAGTAGCCACACTTTTAAAAGTTACAAATTTGGCTCTAAGAAGAATAAATAGGACACTGTTACTAATTACTATTCTCCTACAATTTCTTAAATACATCTGTAATAAATCTGTGAAATTCCGATATGATTAATATTCACGTTTTTTATATTGTTATCGTTCTTTAGTGATATAAATAATATTCAAGTTATCATTATATTCTGTTTTCCTTCATTAGCATTATAAAATAATATTCAAGTTCTTTATATTGTTGTTGTTCTTTCGCAATATAAATAATCTGTATTTTATGCAAGTAATTATTATAACACAAATAACCATCTTTCGTTGTAAAATAGGTTATTTTATTCAGATAATTAAATACGTATTATATAATATCTTATATTAATTAAACAAACCGATATTTATCATTTATATTCTGTTATCGTTCTTTAGTGATACTGTATAAATAATATTAAAGTTATTTATGTTGTAATCATTCTTTAGCAATATAAATAACATAAATTTAATATTAGGTTTGGAAAAATCCAGTTGCATAATACTGGCATTAGTTTTTCTTTTTGTATTATTACATTATACTATCTTGAACCACAATAAAATGAAAAGGAGTAACGAGGAATTGAACCTGAGATGTTGACATCTAAATTCCGACGTTTGTCTGCTGAGCTACGAGGGCAAAAGTGTGGAAACATTTTCGGAAAAATTGGCCCAATCACACTCTAAGATTTTCTGATGATTCGTAGAAGCTAGTCCAGGATGCGGGGGCCAAAGGCTAATTGAGATTTCCTGGTCTCTGATCGGTTCAAACATCCTGATAAAATTAATATTTAACCCTTGCCGTGACTTTTGGTGAAGTCAGGAGGGCCCAATTAGTCAAATCCACTCTCCTCATCTCCACGCTTGGGCCCCCTGGAATTTAATAAGATGCGAAAGAGATCGTGGTGTGCGGAAAGCAACGGGATGTTACCGCATTTAGGCCTATCCTTCCCAAGAAAAACTGCAAACATGAACAAAGGAAGCTTTTAATAGAAGAAGAAGGATCTTCTGCGGACCTCTGGAAAAAGAACTAAGGAAGAGACTAGTGAAGTGCTTTGTGTGGAGTGTGGCATTGTATGGGGAAGGAACATGGACATTACGACGAAATGAAGAGAAACTAATTGAAGCATTTGAAATGTGGATGTGGAGAAGAACGGTGCGTGTGAAGTGGACAGACAGAATAAGAAATAAAATTGTGTTTGAAAAAGTGAGTGAAGAAAGAATAATGCTGAAACTGATTAGAAAGAGAAAAAGGAATTGGTTGGGTCTCTGGTTGAAAAGAATAATAGACGACATTAGGATATGTGGAACATATGCGGAGACTAAGAGGAAGGCAGAAAATAGGAAAGATTGGAGATTGCTGGGTTTGCAATGAAAGACCTGCCCATGGACAGAACACTTATGTATGTGGGTATGTTCAGAATGCCTGGAATATCGTGTCTAAGAACAGTCGCTATTTGTAAAGACTAGTCGATTCCATGCCCACTCGACTGCAAGATGATCGAGATAAGAGGAAGATAGACTAAATATTGAATTGTGGCTTTTTGTTTTGTTTTTTGAACGCTTAATTGTTTGAATGTTTTAACGCCGACGTCAGTAAATTTGTTTTGTTTATGCCAAGAAAGATAGCCTATTTTTATTGAGAATAAAATCTTTTTTCTTTCCATTTACAGCCACAATAACATTATGATAAAGTCATGGCATAATATATTAATGAACCTGATGTTAATTACTAAAATAAGCGTAAAAGAGAAAGGAGCCATTATGTATAGTTTGTCTCTCTCAAAAACACAACAAAAAAGAACATAAAAAGCACGAGGTTGTAGTCGAACGCAGGACCTCATGAATAAGAGGCCTGAACGCTACCATTACGCTATAGAATAACACACAGAATACTTCAATTACAACTGTAGATATCAGGCAACGTGACCCAACAACATGTAACATCACCTGTCTCTGAATTGTAGCGAAGATACCCGAAGGGAACTTTGTTTCAGGAGAGCGGCCACTTTTTCTTTTTACAGCTGTACATCTCACCATTTTACAATTCATTATTAAACATAAAATCGGATATTCTATCATTGAATGTAAAGGTTCTAACTATTATTGTTGTAGATGAAATGTCTTTGAAGGAAAATATAACTTATAAAGCTAAAGCACACACTTCGAGGGATTCATTGAATTAGGTATAAATAGACCTAATCAACAAACTTCAACTGACGTAAAAATTTCAGAAGTAGGTACCACTTGCAATGGTTTTCATTATTCGAGGAATGTGCAAAAATTTAAAGCAAGCCGTACATTATTTTCTATTAAAAGGTACCATGCCTGCAGAGATTTTCAAATCACATCTACTTGATGTAATAGATAACATATAAGATATATGCTTTATCTCTAAAGCAGCAACTGTGCCAGTATCTTCACTGGCAAACATTTCAATATACGAAAAAATTGTTACATAAAAATAAAATGGTTAACCATTAGCTAAGAAACGAAATAGGCGAAGTATGAAAGCTTCTAAATACATGCACAACTAAACCATAATTACATTTGAAAATTCGAGAATTGTGTCATTTCATTTCTATTCCAATAACTTTGTACCTTGTTATTAATTTAAAATGTTGTGAACATTGTGACACTAAATAATGCTATTGCTTTACATTTTCTTATTGACATCAAATGCACACCTCTCCGCTTTTCCTCACATAACCCTGCACACCACATGGAGTGTATCAACAGTCCAAGCCGCTTGATGGCAGCACAGTCACTTTTCGCCTCTGCTTGCAATGCTAAACAGGTAAGCTTTCCAGTATTATTGTTAGAGAGTATTTGGTAGCCATCAACATGCTAAACACTCTCTCTAAATATCGTTCATAATAAATAAGTTGGTAATCTTCATCTTACGATGTTTGGTGACGTACACACGTCCGTTGATGTGACATATTAATGAATTTAAATACTATTATAGTCACAATCATGCCATGGTATGAAAGAAAAATTTCACAACCTCGAGCGGGAATAGAACGTGCGACTTCCTGTTCTCCGGTCAGGCGCTCTACCACTGAGCTATCGAGTTCGTCTCACGCCAAAGGCTTGGAATTATCCTTTCATACTGGCGACTCTGTTATAGAGTACTGTCCATAGCGTCTGATCTAGTCAGCACTGCGTATGGGTTGAAATAAACTTTACAAATGTAATCTTCATCTTACGATGTTTGGTGACATATACACGGATTACATTTGTAAAGTTTCTTTCAACCCATAAGCAGTGCTGACTAGATCAGACGCTATGGACAGTACTCTATAACAGAGTCGCCAGTATGAAAGGATAATTCCAAGCCTTTGGCGTGAGACGAACTCGATAGCTCAGTGGTAGAGCGCCTGACCGGAGAACAGGAAGTCGCAGGTTCGATTCCCGCTCGAGGTTGTGAACCATGGCATGATTGTGACTATAATAGTATTTAAATTCATAAATAAGTTGGTGTTCCTTCGGTCCCGTTCTTTCCAACCAATATCCATTCCTTAAAGTGTACAGTGTACTTCGTTTACAAAAATATAAGGATAAATTTCTGAACACGGATTCCTTCCTTTCCCTCTTACTTGAAAATTCCAACATTGTGCACACAAAATAAATTATTGGCAGTGAAAAGTGTCTTTTCGTAAGCATGATGTTGCGCATTCGACAAACGCAGACAAATCAGCTCTTTTTGGTATTTTTAGATATAATTGTCAGTGAGGAAACCGCATACTGAAATGTTCCAAAATATAATAAATGTAAGTTGCACGACGTACAGATTAAACGTCGCAAGTGTAAGCTGCAACCTTAAAACCCGAACATAAACATCAAAAGAGAATAACCATATATATATATATATATATATACAGTCACGAAGCTCAATACGTACTAAATATGCATCCATAGATAGTTGCTAACCACTAGGATCGCTAATATCGGCTCATTACAGACAATGCGACATAGTACCTGCACAGTCTATTGTTCCTAGCACCCTCACAACTCCAGCTTCGTGACTGTATACACTAGATTGTGGTATAACCTTAAAAATCGAACACAAATATTTAGTAACAATACTAATATGCTGTCCCTCAATATCTATCTTAATTAATTATGTTGCATAGAAAGCAATCAACTAACAGAACAGATAACCTTACCGATAAAAAGGAATACAAATAAGGGAGTGGCTCTTGTAACGACTGTCACCTTTAGTTAAAAAAAAATAATAATACAAAATGCTATTCTCAAATGAATTTATGACGTCACGTCATGATCTTCGATTCTCCTCAAGCTCAAATTCGTAAAGTCACAATCTTATTATTAACAAGAAAAAATTCACTAGCACTTAAAACCTACTTACATTTAAGTTTACGTTACGTGAACTACATTAATGAGTCACTCTACTAGCCAACTTGAAACCCCGCGAACTTGATTGTCTATTAACTTTGCAAATTTGTAACAAGTCGACCGTGGTAACAAGTTACTCCTGCGACATCTGTGTAAGTCTCGGTGCGGACCAATGATGTCTAATTCCTCCGCTAGATGGCTGACTCTTGAGTTCAATGTGACAGACGCCAGCTGTGTGTGTGAACTTTCCAGCGAATTGTGTGATCGATATCATGTAATGACGTTCAAACGCAGAGCTGTGTCATTCACAAAATTTTGCAACGGTGACTGAATCGGCCTGCCTTGTCCCTACACGATAAATGTTGCACATTGTGCGCTTTTCTTCCTATTATTAATGTGACATGGCCCTAGGCTCGACTCATGGCCTACTTGATGTAAGGCCACCGCACTAAATGTGGCAACACCGCTACAATGCATTTTTGGGGGGCCGACATCTGTCACATTATAGTCTGAATGTAAAATGTTTCTAAATTCTATCATGAAATACAAGTAGATTCTCAAATTTTGTTGAATACGTATTCATAAAACATTAACCATGTTGTATCAGTGATAATTCCAACAGATAGCATACTTAATATCTCACAATTAAGGAAATAATTAAGTTTTTAACGGCATGTAGGCACAATAACATTACCCTTTATTATTATTGTCCAAAATAATTTTGTTATGTACTTTACAAATAATAATAATAATAATAATAATAACAATACAAAATTGAGGTTACACAAGTAATTTTATTGTCTAAGTCTTCTCGGGGCAGGCCTGTAGACTGAACTTGCAAACTCACATTAAAGTATTAAAAGAAAAAAAAGCATTATCCGTAATTCTTACATTTTTATTCAATCCTGAACAGATGGAAAAACTATTTTGGGCAACTACTGAATGTATACATAGGCCAAATAGAAATTCAAATACAATCTCCTGAGCCATTTATACTCGAACTCACACTTTCTGAAGTCGAAATTGCGATAGAAAACTTGAAAAAGTACAAATCTCCAGCTATCGTTCAAATTCCAGCAGAATTAATAAAAGAGTGTGAAAGCGCATTATTTACCGAAATTTATAACCTTGTATTTGCTATTTGGGGAAAAAAATTGTGCCAGAACAATGGATGGAGTCCATAATTGTACATTTTATGAAAGGGGAAAAGACTAACTACAGTAACTTTCGAAGAATATCACTTTTGTTGACGTCGTACAAAATGTTTTCCAATATTCTTTTGATAAGATTAACTCTTTATTTAGCTTAAATTATTGGGGATCATCAGTACGGTTTTAGGCGTAATAGGTCGACTATAATTGACCAAATCTTTTGTATTCGACAGATAATGTATAAAAATGGGAGTATAAGGGTACAATACTTCAATTATTCATAGATTTAAAAAAGGCATATGACTTGGCTACGAGAGAAGTCTTATATAATATATTTATTGCATTCGGTATTACCAAGAAGCTAGTTCGATTAATTAAAATGTCTCAGTGAAAAGTACAGCAGAGTCCGTATAGGCCAGTTTCTGTCGGATGCTTTTCCAATTCACTGCGGGCTAAAGTAAGGAGATGCACTATCTCCTTTACTTTTTAACTTTGCTCTAGAATATGCCATTAGGAAAGTCCAGGATAACAGAAAGGGTTTAGAATTGAACGGGTTACATCAACTGCTTGCCTATGCGGATGACGTAAATATGTTAGGAGAAAATCCACGAACTATTAGAGAAAACACGGAAATTTTACTTGAAGGAAGTAAAGAGTTAGGTTTGAAAGTCAATCCCGAAAAGAGGAAGTATATGATTATGTCTCGTGACCAGAATATTGTACGAAATGAAAATATAAAAATTGGAAATTTATCCTTCGAAGAGGTGAAAAATGCAAATATCTTGGAGCAATAGTAACAAATATAAATGACACTCGGCAGGAAATTAAACGCAGAATAAATATGAGAAATGCTTGTTATTATTTGGTTGATTGAGAAGCTTTTGTCATCCAATTTGCTCTCAAAAAAATGCGAGTTAGAATTTATGAGACACTTATATTACCAGTTCTGTATGGTTGTGAAACTTGGACTCCCATTTTGAGAGAGAAACGTAGGTTAAGGGTGTTCGAGAATAAGGTGCTTAGGAAATTTTTTGGGGATAATAGGCATGGAGTTACAGAAGAATTGAGAAAGTTACACAACGTAGAACTGCACGCATTACATTCTTCACATGGCATAATTAGGAACATTAAATCCAGACGTTTGAGATAGGCAGGGCATGTAGCACGTATGGGCGAATCCAGAAATGCATATAGAGTGTTAGTTAGGAGGTCGGAGAGAAAAAGACTTTGGGGAGGCCCAGACGTAGATGGGAGGATAATATAAAAATGGATTTGTGGGATGTGGAATATCATGGTAGAAACTCGATTAATCTTGCACAGGATTGGGACTGGTGGCGGGCTTATGTGAGGGCGGCAATGAACCTCCGGGTTCCTTAAAAGCCATTTGTAAGTAAACAAGAAGGTAAGTGTTCTGCAATATATCATGGAATTGTACACAATGTTTCTAATTTTCCCTTCTTGTCAGAGCTGCTAGTACTTGCAAGATCATTTTAAATTTTACAGTAGGCCTAATTTTTGAGTAGTATGTTACGGTAGATAAAATTTGTTTACAAATATCGAACACTGGTTTCCCACACGGGCAGACATCTGAAACGAATATACTAAGATTGTCATCCTCATGTGGTCCTTGTTCCACCAATTTAAACTACAGTTACCTTTCGTTAAAATATCAAGATATCTGAAATGACAAAGAATTCTGTATATGAAATTATCTCTACATACATAGCTACGTCAGGTAAACATTAATGTTACTGATGACAGTGATAACTCTATTTATTTATCTATGACGATAACATCTGTAGTCCACACCTGTGGAGTAACGGTCAGCGCGTCTGGCCGCGAAACCAGGTGGCCCGGGTTCGAATCCCGGTCGGGGTTGAGGTTTTTCCGGGGTTTTCCCTCAACCCAATAAGAGCAAATGCTGGGTAACTTTAGGTGCTGGACCCCGGACTCATTCCACTGGCATTATCACCTTCATATCATTCAGACGCCAAATAACCTAGATGTTGATACAGCGTCGTAAAATAACCCAATAAAATAAAAAATAACGTCTGTAAGCAATCTCCCAATCTGCCACAAATCTGAGCCCCCAAGCAGCGTTGCCTTCCAATCAAGTAGGCCGTGAGCTCGACAAAGAAAGAAGACGTGCAAGACACATTTTACCGGATTGTAAACTGGGCAGAAGAAAACCAGCTCCAGATCAACAAAGACAAAACACTACAAAGGAAAAATAAAATTTGCATTCAAACATTTTTACCAAAGTGAAGTGTTTTAAAAGAAATAATTAGTTCTGTACTAGTAAATAGAATGGCCTGGTATAGTAGTGAACGTAGTTACCGACACAGCAGTAGAGGAGGGTGGTAAAATGCTGTTAACCATTTTGTTTACAAAAGACTACAGGTGGCTCTACGGTCGTCCTGGCAGCCTATGTTGGCATCGTTTTAGCATTGAGCTGCATATCTATCTGTTTGTGACCTGTGTCTGGGGATATCTTCACCAGTTGACCACGGCATCTTGGCCCGGAACCTTCATTACAACCTAGCTCATATATGTAACAGATAACTCATCGCTATGTTAAAATCGGCAGCACTTTGAAGAGAACAACCGCCAGGATCACCAACCGTCCGCCGTAAACGAACACGAGATAGCGGTACAGTCGCTGATGCAATTCAAATGGGAATTATGACGTGACTCGTTATGTAACAACTAGATGACAGCGTAGTAAACCTGACCAAAGTTGTTAACGTCAAAGCCTATAAGGCCGACCTATCTGTTACATATATTAATTAATAGAAGAAATGCGCACAAGTGTGCAAGAATTGATTTGTTATTGTTCTTTGCTGTATTCGCTAATCGACTTAATTCTGTTCTTGCATTTTATTATGTGATATCTTTCGCAGAGCTGATCACAGAGTTCGCACACGCATTCCAGACTAGGAGAGTGGTAGTGTTGGGTCTTGCAGAGTTTGTGGTGGTAGCCGTGGGTCGCCAGACTTGTTATTGTATGTCGTAATTCTTGGTTGGGTCCTGCCCAAGTTCTGTCGGTCATCGCGTTCGTGCTATAGAAGTCAAACCAAATCTCGTCTCTTTTCTGTCTCCTTTCCTCTAGCAGTCTGGTCGAACTCTCGGTAGATGGCAGTTTGTACCGTAGGTCCTCTATTAAGAAATTTTCCCTCGCCAACTCGTAGGCTATTCTCGATGGCGCGTGTTTTGAGATCCTGAGAGCTGCTTTTAAAAACCGCGCTTTGACGTTTTCCATAGTTCTGAGATCTCTTAGGCTTAGGTTAGTCCATAAGATGTCAATGCCGTAGGTTATTATCGGGACAATTTTTGCCTCGAAGAATCTAATAGCAGTGTCCTGGCTGAGCTGCCTTACATTCTTAATATCAAATATTGCCTTGATTGCTGATGTTGCCCTTTCTTTGACATGGATCCGGAAGGACTTTGTCGTTGTTTGCAGTGTTACTCCTAAATATTTAAACGCGTTGGTGACTTTTAGTGGTTCATTTTCGTAGTAGAGCGTGTCGTTGTCCGTCTTTCTACCTCCCCTCCTGGACGTCATTTGTACTGTTTTGTCTTTGTTGATCTGGAGCTGGTTTTCGTCTGCCCAGTTTACAATCTGGTTAAATGTTTCTTGCAAGTCTTCTTTCTTTGTCGAGCCTAGGGCGTATATAAACAAGGAGGTTGTAGGCGGGCAAACTTGAGTTACATCAGTCGTAGCGATGTTGAAAAGCAATGGGCTCAGCGGGTCTCCCTGTAATATCCCTCTGGTTTGGGTGATTCCTTCTGATATTGTGACAGTGTCATTTACCTTAATGGTGTTTTGGGCTAGGACGTTGTGGATCAAGGTCGCTGTGTGCTCATCTAGTCCTGCTATTTTCCTCAATTTTTGCGAAAGTATGAGTCTGCTTACGCTGTCGAACGCTTTTGTATAGTCGATGAAGATGGTGTAGTACTTCTGCTTTGGCATTCTAAGTGCATCGCGGATGTCCGTTAACAGGCATTCTATTGCTTGCAAACATGAGCGACCTCTCCTAAATCCAAATTGTTGCTCAGGTATTTGCGCGTCCGCTATTTCCGTGATTCTCTTTGTTAGTATTGTCGTCAATAGTTTGAAAGCGTTGTTCTCTAGGGCTATTCCTCTATAGGAGTTGGGGTTGTCAGTGGCTCCTTTGCCTTTATATAGCATCTTGATATGTGATAGCCTCCAAGGGTCTGGTATGTCTCCCGTTTCCAAGCACCGGTTGAAGAGGGAATCCCATGCGCCGGCTAGTACATGATAGGAGTCTATAATGTGTTCGTTCACAATCCCGTCTGGTCCAGCTGCTTTCTTCTTTTTAAGGTTCAGTATAGCTTCCGCGATTTCATTTGTGGAGATGCGTCTGTACGTCCCTTCTTCCGGTGGGGGTCGTTTGGGAAAAGCATAGCTGTCCCCATCTGGGTTCAAGATGTTCGTGAAATGTGCTTGCCACGTTTTCATCTGAATGTTTGGTGGCACTGGTATTTTCCTTTGCCTCAGTGCTACGAAGGGGTCTGTTTTGGCCGCTTCCGCTTGTTTTTGTCCCTCGCTTTCAGTGTGGGTGTTCCTTTTTTCTTTCAGGAGGGTTTTGTATCCCTTTCTAGCTCTCGCGTACCTCTCCAGATCTTGTGGGAGCCCTGTACGTTTTGTTTGATGCAGAGTCTGCAACGTAACCTTCCTCTCTCTATAACACTGGGTGTCAAACCACGGTTTCGCTCTTCTGTGTCCGGCTGGAATAGTGGCGGTCTGGAGTAATCGCTGAATTTAGTGGAAAGATTCTGTTGTGTCACACTTTATGATCTCTTGAATTGAGCTCATTTCTTCGCTGGCTGCTGTCAGTATTTGTGGGTTGAGTTTCCTCGATAATCTGGGCGCATTCTCTTTGCCCCTAGGAGCTTTATTGCCTACGCTGAAAGTGGCTGTTACTGGGACATGTTTCCTGAGCGGCGCTAGCGCAGAGGTGTACGCCACTGAGTGCACTCTCACTTGCAGGTTGTTCCCTCTGTAGAATGTTAGATCAATAATTGTGCTGCTACCGTTGGGCGCGAAATATGTCTTCTGGTCAGTCTTGTTTAGTAGTTCGAATCCTTCTTCCTCGAAGGCTTCCACTAGCATTTTTCCTGTCTGTCCGTCTTTGTCTATCCTGCAGTTGAAATCTCCTGCAATTATTGTGGAGTCTCTGGGGTCTGTTTGAGATAAGGCACTCATTATATTTTCTACTATCAGATCTATGTCTGTGTGTGATTTGAGATACATGCCTAGAATGGTTATCATGTTAGTTTTCAGAAGTATGAAGTTGTCTTCAACAATTTGGTCTGTCTTCTGTCCTAGATTTGGGCTGAAAAAGCATGATAGTCCTCCGCTTGGTCTTCCTTTGTTTTCCTGCTGCGCCAGCGAGTGTGTTGAGTATCTTCCCGGTAGATCTATCGGTTCAGTGGTCATTGTTTCTGTCAGTATAAGTAGATCGTATTTCATTAGTTCATTTCCTGAGTCCATGTGTAGTACGTTCTTGAGTCCTTCCACATTCCACAGAAGTAGTGTCAGTGTTCCGGTCTGTGGTGCCGGGTCGTCAATTGTATTCCGCTTTACCGTCCCAAGGGGGGCCTTCTTCTTTGGTTCTTGTGAACATCCTCCTCCTGCTCCTTTGATGTTACGAAAGTGATGCGCCTTCTCTCTGTTGCCTGTCTCTGCGAAAATGAAAGCGATGTGAGATTATTCCCGCAGGCCAAAACTCCGGTGATTTCAAACGTTCTAAATATTGGTACGGTTCTCCTGCTTTGGATGCCTTGTTTCTGCCCTTAGTTGGTAATTCCTAGCATTCTATATCACCTTCTATGCCCTTCCTTTCCAGGAAGCTAACGATATGGGCTGAGGTGGTAGTTTCTTTGAGTTTTCCAATGTAGATCCAGGCTCTTCTCACTGCCACTTCCAGTAGATTTTCGTTGTCTTGTCCTGTTCCTATTACATTTATCTGTTACATATATGATCTAGGATTACATGTAGGCGCTTAGTTCGTATCTGCCGTGTTTCGCGGTGGCACAGTAAAGAGCGCTGTACAGGAGGACATGACCACTCTATATTCTCCTTCTAACTCGTTGGACCCAACCAAGAACTACGACATACAATAACAAATCTGGCGACCCACGGCTACCATCACAAACTCTGCAAGACCCAACACTACCATCTCCCGGCCCGGAATGTGTGTGTGTTTGTGTGTGATCAGCTCTGCGAAAGATGTCATATAATAAAATGCAAGACAAGAATCAAGTCAATTAGCGAATACAGCAAAAAGTAACAACAAATCAACTCTAGCACACTTGTGCGCATTTCTTCTTATTAAATGTGAAACTGTGCATGAATGGAAAGTTTCACGGCAAAAATGCACTTCGTTTTGTATGCGGCTAGGAGAAATTGGATACTTAACAGTAAAAAAGTTCAAAGTGACAAATTTATGAAAAGTATTTTGGTAATAAAAGTGTTCTCTCTTAAACAATTTTGAGATTTTATTTTTCATAAATAAATTAGAGGCACATTTGACAACTTTTGACCAATCTTTATTAATGGTTTGATGATACTATTAAATTAATATACTGAAATAAAAACAAACTTCACAATTTATGAAAGGTGCTAAGTCCGATGAACATTTCGTAGGTGCTGCGTTTTATTTATTATTTATCCACAGATCTGCAAAATAGTATTCCTCATTTTCTGCAGACGAGTAACCTGATAAGCCTTAGGGGCTCGGAGCCCCCAAGATCTTTCTGAATCAGCATCGTGAAGTCGACGCTGACAGATGGGTCATCCTCTTTCAGTCTCTGATAGAGCCAGGTCACATCCGCAGTCGTATAACCTGATAAGCCCCAGCAGCCCAAGATTTCAGAAGAAATTAGGGGAAGGTGGAAAGTTTTGGTGAAATGGTAGAGAAAAATTCTCCGCAACATCTGCTTTGTCCACCACAAATTTCATCACAATCTTGCCGGGGATCAAACCCGGGACGCCTGGATGGAATACCAGCGCAATAACACTTGAGCCATAGACGCGGTCCTTCCCAGTCTTACTATTGTCTCTTTATATTCACCTGTGACAGTAGAGAGCCTTCTTTTGTGTCAATTTTAATTTTTACACGCCTTGCAGTTATCTTTCCTCGGTCTTCGAAATGAAGGGTGGCGAAATTCTTTCAAAAAGAACATACGAACTAACTGCTGTCTCAGGAAATTTCTTTCTAAATTGTAAATAGATTTGGGATACATTCAGTTCCGGGTTAATTATCCTTGTTAGATCTTGCCCTGCTACAATGGTTAACTTCCAAAGAAAATTACATTATGTGCTTGTTCATTCTTTTCTATCAGCTTCACCATATTATCTGAATTGTGATTGTCTTGTTAGATGGTCAGTGAACGTAGTATTTCGAATGTTCTTTTTGATCAGCATTTCGAGCTTTTTTTCCAACTGCAAATACCTTCAGTAAAGTGGTTTTGCAAACTGAAAACAGATTACTCTCACCACTTGGAACCGAATATCGCTGATTACCACGTCGACGACGTCACAGATGTTAGAAATAAAGCCATTTTCAACTAAGACGTCACTTCATTGCATTTTAGTCTGTATTTTCATGCCACTTACAGTAAAGAAAAACGTGATAATTTTTTTTAACAAACCGGCTTTGCCATCTACAGTAGGTAGGTAATACATTATGTTTCTATGTTATCCATAGCCCTACATTACATATGTACAGTATTATATTCCAAATTTTAATCGTGTCTCCGCTGACCTTTCTATTTGTAGAAAACACCACGAAATATAATCAACAATGCCTTTTACCTGAACTTCACTATTAACACTACAAATAAGCAACAGAGGGAAATAAAAACGAATGGCTCATAGCACCTTTCTTATGAGAGTGCTCGGTAATTTAGCATCACTGCATTCTTCGATGGTCTTAATAACACTCTACCATCTTCTGTGGACCTAGACCTGTTGGTATGCAATGCTCCTTGGCACTTTGCACTATTATACAGAATTATCACTTTTTTAATTTGGCACTTAGCACTTTTCTACTGTTAAATATCAAATTGGTGTATTTAACCGGTATTATTGTGAAATAATAAAAAAAGGTAAAGGTATCCCCATAACATGCCATAAAGGCACTTGGGGGGCATGGAGGTAGAGGCCCATGCTTTCCATGACCTCGGCACTAGAATGAGGTGGTGTGGTCGGCACCACGCTCTGGCCGCCTTTTACCCCCGGGAAAGACCCGGTACTCAATTTTATAGGAGGCTGAGTGAACCTCGGGGCCGTTCTGAAAGTTTGGCAACGAGAAAAAATCCTGTCACCACCTGGGATCGAACCCTGGACCTTCCAGTCCGTAGCCAGCTGCTCTACCAACTGAGCTACCCGATAATAGGTGACATAAATAAAGTTGTGTACGTTTTTTTATTTAACGACGCTTGCAACTGCAGAGGTTATATTAGCGTCTCCGGTGTGCCGGAATTTTGTCCCGCAGGAGTTCTTGTACATGCCAGTAAATCTACTGACATAAACCTGTCGCATTTAAACACACTTAAATGCCATCGACCTGGGACGGGATCGAACCCGCAACCTTGAGCACAGATGGCCATCGCTATACCAGCTACGCTACCCAGGAGGACAGGAGTATGTTCTTATACCTACTATTTTTAAGTATAAAATCCATTTCCTAATAATAAAAATCCGAAGTTTATACTCCCCTGAGAATATACTTTTAAATTGGGGTTCCCGCTGAACACCGTACTTTCTCATTCCAATGCATAAGAATAAAGTGAGGTATATATATATATATATATATATATATATATATATATATATATATATATATATATATATTTGCAGTATAGTTGAAGCTCAGGTTTCTCTGAGTCTGATGAGGTGTAGACTCAACTTGAATATCGTGGGATGTATGTGAAAATATGTTCAACATGACGGAATTGTTTTATAATGTCAATCCGAGACCAAGGAGATTATATAATGTTAGAACAGGGCCGGGAACAGTCGCTCTCAGAGTGCTTTACTAATGAACCATTTATTTGGTTTATCGTTTGTCTTCGAACTAGATCTACATTTTATAAGCTACAGCTCATCGTCTCTTCTATAAGCAGGAAGGACACAAGGAGCAGAAATAAAGAATATTACACAATTTTGTTTATTATGAAAGCACTCAAAACATACAAGATTTTTTCTTCAGAAAATATATTAATTACATATTAAATGAAAGGAAAAAAAAAACACTTTTCAATAATTATAAATATAATAATAATAATAATAATAATAATAATAATAATAATAATAATAATAATAATACACTGCAATTGCTTATGCATTAAGTATACAGAACAGAGAAACCTATACTTTTCCTTTAGAAAACAAAGATTTGTTAAATCAGAGGGTAAAAAACACGACAAGGGTTAATGGCATCCAACGAAACACAGCTTCCTACACTCTTCACATTCAGAAGACAAATATATGTACATGACAAGCAATAGGAGGCGGTTGATGACAAGGCAGTACAAAAAATTGCTGATTTTCTTGCACATTTACAGAATAACATGAACTCCAGATCCTCACCTACGAAACGTAAAGCTTATGATATAATGAAGACAGTGTTAATATCATTTTTTTTTTTTTTTTCAGAAAATGCAGTTCACCAAAACTATATACAGTAAATAATTTAGGGACTTGAACAATAAAGCCTGGTTCAGACGGTGCTAGTTTCTGTGATGAATTCCAAGGAGGCTGCGCTGATGGGTGCCCTGCGTGCTCACTTGGTGGCTCCCGTGTTGCCTACGGTGATGGTAGTTGTTCACACGGAGCTGGCTCTTTTCACAGTTCAAATTGGAAAATCATCTGCTGTTTCATCTGTTGCCAACACTCATGGTCAAAAAGAAACTAAACCGTGAGTGGAAAACAACTAAAGTCCTACATTAACAGCAGTAAATGTCGCAAAAAAAAGTAATTATGCCATAACTGCAAAACAGCTAAATTCCGATATTTAATTGTTGTTTCTTAGAAACTAAAGAATATAGAAAAAGATAGGTTTAGTTGGAAAACAACGAACATGGCGACTTGGTTTCATTGGTGAAATTATGTGATCAACTTTGGATCCAGCCTGCAACCCATCACGAAAAATAGCAAGGAACCTACCCTCGAAATCCAGCAAGCTAGCCATCCAAGGAGCCACCAGAGCGCATTACTTCCGGCTAGTGAGCACGCAGGCTACCCATCAGCGCAGCCACCTTGGAATCCATCACAGAAACCGTCTGAACCGGGCTTAAGTTGTGTGAAACTGCATCATAAATTATAAACATGTGTTTTGATGGAGTACACCATTTTTCTCGTTTCATATTTATTACCCACTGTTTCACCGGTTATTTTTTTTTCCAAAGAGAATCTGCCAGAAAAAAAACACTGTACACACCGCATGGTATGCCGGGCTTTGTTACACGTTTACCCATGAAAAAAAAAATGCTGCTAATTAACAAAATTATGGACTTTACTTCATAAAATTTACCTGAAATATTATATATCAGTTGCCTTTTTTTTTTCTTTTGCTATTGCAAATATATGCAGCACACACGAGACATGTATAATTATAATTTTTTGTTTTTCGTGGCTCTTATCTCTGTATACAGAACGTTGTAAGCAGAAGATTTTTTTTATGTTTAATATTGGTCGACCAGCAAACTTGCTATACAGACCACTGTTAAATGATAGAATATCACATGCAGAATATCATGCTGAGGTTGGCTCTAAAGGGTCCTCTAATTAATTTAAATTAATTAATTAAACATTTCTGTGAATTATGTGAACAAAAATATGATGATTTTCTGTGTTAAATTTATGAAGAGTCGTCAGTATCACTAAGAAGGATGTCTTGAGGGAGTTTCCTTTTAAGTCGAGATGGCTGACAAGATCTTGCTCCAATGTTATATGTCACAGCTCCAGGAACACCAGGAAGTTTGTTGAAGAAAGATTTTGACATTAAATGGATGTACTGTTCCAGTGGAAGAATTCCCAATTCTTGATTTCTTACAAACCAGGGGGCATTTTTTGCAGTACGCAGGAACTTGTTCTGGAGAACTTGCAGGCGATGCATGTGTGTCTTATTTGCTGTCCCCAACACTGGCGCTGCATAAGTTAAAAGAGGTCGTACAAGCGAGGTGTAGAGTAGCATTGAACAGTCCAATCCAATTTGTGAACGTCTATTAACCAAAGGGTATAATTTTCGAATTCTAGAAGAGGTTAGTGTAACAATGCGAGTTATATGGGCATTCCATGTAAGTTTCGTGTCTAATAGTATTCCCAAATATTTTACAAGCAGAGCAGAAGAATTTGACAACGATAGGCGCTTATTTCATATCTGCCGTGTTTCGCGGCACCGCAAAGAGCTCTGTACAGGACAAATTGGCCACTCTAGTCACGAAGCTTAATACTTACTAAATATGCAGACATAGACAGTTGAAATATGCATCCATACCTAGTTGCTCACCACCAGGATCGCTACTATCGCCTCATCACAGACTCTTTCCCTAGCAGACCATAAAATGTATTGTATTTTCGATATCGTATTCTTTTGAACTTCCTTCCACTATTGAAATATGAAATACATAAGGTTTATATATTATTTTCATAAAATATATATTATATTCTATAAACTCACCTTCCTCGATATTTCGGAAGAAGGATAACTCTAACCTATTTTTCTTACAATTTATAGTATAGCTGGCGCCAGCGTTTTTGCCGTGTGTCCTAGATATATAGTGCCCAGTTTGTGGTCATGTTGCTAGTGCAGCTGAGAATGGTACCACTTCCTTTACACGTCACATCAGACATTTGCCAAATACAGTTGTTAGACTGACTGCGGCAAATGTAAAACACTCGCACTTAACGTTCCCATTACTTATTTCACACGCCAAAAACGGTGACGCGGACTGTACTACAAACGTCTCCTTGTCCCATAATATTATTCAAATTATTGTATTTTAGCCATTTACATTTATTACAACCGATAACGAACATTTCACAGTTTACATAGCTTTTCACAAAAATGCGAAATACGGCACAGTCAATGCTTTTTCGATCAGGTCGTAATGTTTGTTCGGGTTTTCTATTTCAGTCTATGGAGCTCAGTGAAATATGATATTATAACTTTATTGCTTATCATTGCTAAGCTTTATTTAGTGTAATATGTCCATAAGTTCCGTTTACTTATTGTTGCATAGTACGTTGCAGAAATAATTACAAAACTGTGTTATTTTAATGTGAAGAGAATTTTACATGTTAACATAATCTATTCGCGTTAACATTTCAAGTTTAGAATGGAATCTATTTTGAGGTTTAATAAAAAAGAATTTATATTGTGATTTCAATTTAGCATAATCAATTTTAGACAAAACATTTACCATACCACTCCTATGAAATTAGTGTACGTACAATTGTGTTACTTCATCTCTTATGTAGTAAATAAACACAATAATTCAGTACTCAATTTTAGTATTAAAATACTGACAAATTTAATGTCCGGGGTATCATACATGACATTATGCTTAATTATAATGTATGATTGCGAATTTAGGAATATAAGCTAAATATAGTAAACATAACCTATAATTTTCATATGAATGGCAAGGCATTGGAGATCACTAAATTTAGACAGAAAGGGCCACTGGTACAATAAACGTAACCTATAATTTCAACATATCTAAATATTCGTGCAGTGCAATTGAAAATTATTCAAACGTGCATAAATGAATGTACAAGAATTTCGCAATATTTAATCGAAATAAAGGCGGGTATTACACATACGAACAACGTAATGTTCACACCATAAATAATATTACATCTTAACTAGCAAGTGAATTATGTCTGAAGTGTCTCATAATCATTGTTTTAAATTTTATTAATGGAATTACACTACATTTTAGAGAAACATGATACTGTTTATGCATTCCAATTAATTTATATGGTTGAAACGCCGCCCTTCGTGATCGGGTTAAGAGAGTTACATGGTCTGCCTTACGGCCTGTATTAGATCACGATGGCTGTGGCACAGTCTATTGTTCCTAATACTCACAGCGCTCCAAGCGGCTAGCAACTATCGCGAGATTTGCAAAAAATCACCCCAAGCTTCGTGACTGTATATAGCAGACTGTACATAGTATGATGTTAAGCCTTGTTCCCACGGCACATCACGCCGCGTCAAGGCGCGTGGCTTGGCAAATCTCGAGTGGACCTTCTTCAGTTTAATTTGTTTCGTTGTTATTTAATTTTAATTCTTATTTGGTTAATGGAAATAATTTTCAATATAAATTAATAAAGTTTATAAATCGGACAGTGACGAGGAAGTAGACATTAATTTATGCAAATGTTGTTACAGTATCTACGAATAACTACTTAAAAATAAAAATGTAAATAAATGAAAAGTGAAATATTATGTGTGTGTGTATTTATTCACACTGCAAATGGGTGTATACCCGGTGGCAGTGGTAACTAATTACACTCAATAATGACAATAATAAACACAACTAATAAAAAACAATAAGTCATAATAATAATAATAATAATAATAATAATAATAATAATAATAATAATAATAATAATAACAATAATAATAACAACAACAACAACAAGGAGCATCCTAAATTAAATGAAGCATGGTCACTTAAAATAACATTTAAAGTAAATCTAATTTGTATCTTAAGACCCACGAGTGTGACAGGTTCATACCTGCACAAGTACCTTTCGGCACTACACTTATTTCGCTGTCAACTCACTCACTGCACTGATTCTACCTGATTTCTGTGACACTTCTAACCATTTGAGTGTACAAATACTTTGCACAGCCACTTCACTGACACCAACACGCTTCACTTACACAATAGATTTCACTGACACTACACACTTCACTCACACAACACACTTCCTCACTGATAGAACACTTCAAATAACAAGATATCAATTACACCCTTTAAGTAGTGTGTATAATATACTACCGTCTATTAGTAATGTCCTTAAGCCTATTTTTAAATACATTTTTGGTTATTGGTAAAGCCTTTAGTAAGTCTGCAGGTAAAGCATTCCAGTCCCTGATAGTACGATTGAGAAAAGAAAACTTTCCAGTGTCCGTCCTCTGTCTTCATTCCCTCAATTTATATGAGTGGTCGTTCCTTGAAGAGTAATTTGGCGGCTGCAACCTATTTTTTATTTCTCTCCAGGCAGGCTCACCTCTGTATGTTTTGAACATTGCGCATAATCGAATTCGCGTTCTCCGGTCCGTGAGTGTGTCCCATTTTAATGGTGAATTATTACGACAACACTTGAGAGCCCGTTTTTGAATCTTTTCCAGTGTCTTAATATGTTCTAGTCTGTAAGGATCCCAACATGCAGCACCATATTCCATTACTGGACGATGGGTGATCGGCAGAACATCTTAAGCGCCAATTTCTATTACAAAAAAGAGTAATTAGAATAAAGTGTTCCTTCTTCTTTTTTAGCTCTTTCAAAGAACACTCAATGCTTGCTTAAATTACTTTGAATTCGTTTCCAAACATCATAAACCTCGTTATTATCTTTATGGCGTTGATTTTGTGGATTCCATATTCGCTAGACAATCTACAACGGGTGCACGAGCCGCACCGAGGCCTGTCGTCCGTCGATCCACAAGCCTTGGATAAATATATATTTATCCATGCACAAGCCTTGATGTCCGAGCATTTACCGACATTTCACGGGAAAGGTCGAGCCACCTCAAGCCACCTCGCGCATACGTTCCCACGGCGCGAGGATTGACAAACTTCAGACCAGGTGCGGTAAGCCACGTTGTAACTGGCGCTCAAAGATATTGATCGCTACTACTACAGTGTGTGTGTGTGTGTGTGGGAAGGGGCTTCTTTAGTTATTAGTTCTATCCAACGACGTTGTAGTTATATATCTAGACACACAATTGGCGCTGGTGTCGTGTACAAATTTGAAACCTCTCGAGCAGGTTCGCGCGACGCCATGTTTTGGGAGCACGAATGATTCTTTCTATAAAGCATTCGGAGTTTAGAAAATCCATTGAGTATATAGGCGTTCTCTTAGTGGATTTCCTCCTTCACTGTAATATAACTAAACTTATTTACGTATTTTCTAACGTATAATATAAAATAACAGAAGTAAATCTAAATATTGTAACTAAGCATTGTTTTAAATATAAACGCCTTATATTGCTCATTTCTATTTCCTATGACCGAATACATGGAATATTTTTACCTATGTTTTTTATATACGTTAGAAAATACGTAAATGATTTATTTAAATTATATTACAAAGAGAGGGACGTCCGCTAAAAATGTCTATATACCCAATGGTATTTTCCAAACACCTAACGCACTGTAATAACAATCCTAAGTGTTTTGAGAATCAGAAGCGATATGACTCTTCTACTGCAGACATTGATTGCAATTCCCTCATTCCAGTGGCGGTTCCTCGGGGGAGGGAAGGGAGGAACGTCCTCCTCACATTTTCTTCTTTTGAAAGTAAATACCAAATAAAATATGTGCCTTGAAATTCGAGAAAGATTCGATAATTTTTAAGTTCACAGCTATAAGAAGAACTCGGTTGATCGAGTTTTAAACGACGCGCGCTCGTGTACTGTAGAAAACTGTAAGAAATATGCGAGATTGTCTGTGTAGAGGAAAGGTACTCCATTCCTCCTCTACTGCAGTTAACACACACAGACAACAGCGCACTAGCGGCCAGAGAAAGAACCAGAGTTTTAAAGCAAGGAAATGAACGGAGAGGGAGGAGATCCTCCTCTGAATCAGCGCATGGGCGGGAAATAGAAACCGACTGGTCATGCAGCATGCTCGTTACCGCTGCCATCTAACGATCTTGCATTCAACCAGACTAGAACATATCTAGGACGAGGCACAACAAAACCAGTTTCAACGCAACGCTATGAAAGACACCATATAAACTTTTTTTAAATTATAAATCAACCTAACCAAAAATATTATTCATTGCACTTTATATAGGGTACTATTCATGGTTTGAAACTTTCGTGGATATTTGAAAGTTTAAGTCGGGTTTATGTAAAACAAAGAGGAAGTAGTTCTATGCAATTGGCCCCTGAAATTCACTTCTATCCATTGTTTACTAGACAGGGCAACAGTCAAGTTGTCAGTTTTGCACAAATATATTTGAAACTGAAAGTAGGTACTCCAAACTACATCATTTTTAACATAAAAAATTAATCGGCCACCGGCAGCTTTGAACAATAATGATAGTATGACCTTACAAGAACTGACTTTCTTCAAAAGCATGTGATACTGAACTTGTAAAATGTACATGTGGCAACAGAGACCACGTGGGTGGGTGCAGTGTTCTCGCTTTTCTCAGATTATTTCCCATACCCATTTCCATTTCCGTAAAACGGTTCCGGTTACGAGTTAGTAGTTAGTATCTTCCAACACGTGTGATGCTGTAGTGTGCTCGAAAAATGCTACGAGGTTGTGAATTTCCTTGTAATTGTTAATTTGCGCAATTAATCAACAATGAAAGGAAGTGAAAACATAATATATTTTGGACAATTTAGGAAACTCAGTTTACAAGAACAGATTATTGCTATACAGAAGGGAAGGCCAACCCCAACACTACCTGGTCTTACAGGTATGCATGTAGGCTCATTTGTAGCATGTTTCATTCAAGAAGGTGTCATTTCATGGTGTTAACCTCTTTCCTCCTCTTAAGAAATATGCAGGAGCAGCCACTGCCTCATTCTTACATCATTCTCAATGACACAATATTGTCAAAATGTGATTGTATTCATTGCTGGCTTAGTTGTTAAATTATTAATAAAAATATGGCGTAATAAATCTAAAGACTCAATTTATGGTACGTAGCCTACCAGCAGTAAACAGAATCTCTTTTATTTTTTTAACGAAAGAATAATGGGAGTCTTGTCATACCATCATCTGAGAATACAGAAATATGCCGCTTAAGTGAAAGAGCGATTATACAGATGTTGACAGTTCAATGGCATATTACCACCCACTCTTACATCGTTTGAAAACAATGTGCTCTAGAAGTAGAACACTTGTACAATCTTTCTACACTTATAGGAACATATTTTAGAAAATGGATTCCAGATTCCTCCCGAGAATCATATTTTAAACTTGTTAAACTGACCATAAAAGTACGTAAAAAGCCACCGGCGTGGCTCAGTCGGTTAAGGCGTTTGCTTGCCGGTCTGAAGTTGCGTTCGGGCGCGGGTTCGATCCCCGCTTGGGCTGATTACCTGGTTGGGTTTTTTCCGAGGTTTTCCCCAACCGTAATGTGAATACAAGGTAATCTCTGGCGAATCCTCGGCCTCACCTCGCCAAATATCATCTCGCTATCACCAATCTCATCGACGCTAAATAACCTAGTAGTTGATACAGCGTCGTTAAATAACCAACTAAAAAAAAGTACGTAAAAGTCTACTGACGTAGCTCAGTGGGCTAAGGACTGTCGGTCCGGAGTCGCGCTCGGTCGCGGGTTCGATTCCCGCTGATTTCCTGATTGGGTTTTTTCTTATATCCCCAACCGTAAGGTGAATGTCAGGTAATCTATGGCGGATCCTTGGCCTCGTCTCGCCAAATATCGTCTCGCTATCATCAATACCATCGATGCTAAATAGTCTAGTAGTTGATACACCGTCATTAAATAACCAAATAAAAGAAAGTACTACATAAAGAGAAGATTTTAGCACACAGCTTAAGGTTACCAGTACAACACGACTTTGCATAAAAATGTTGTAAGACAATATTTAACGGAGTCAATAATAATAATAATAATAATAATAATAATAATAATAATAATAATAATAATAATAATAATAATAATAAATCAATAGGCAAGATGTTCTGTACACTAGGCCTGAGTTCTATTATATGACTAATTGACTTCATGCATGTGACGTTTATTTCATTCTACAGCTGTGATAATAAGCTATTGCACGGTAGGCCTACTTATATTTCTAACTAAAACATTAGGTACGTGTTTCTATTTTACAGGTGTAGGCCTATATTATGTGATACGGAAGCGAATAAATATTGTTCATTTCTCGTCCACATCAAAGCAAACGTGTTTACAATGTAGGCCTAATGTAACGTCTTACACGGACAGTGTTTTGTTAATAATAGTTAATACTAATAATTTTCTTTTCATCTGAACTATTACTACAATATGCATTTGTATTTCTGTTCGCTCTATATGTTGTCAAATAACTATACAACATTTTTACTTAAGTATCAAATTGTTACAGTTTTCTTTCGTTTCATGTCAAACTAACAGTAACTAAGCTTGATTATGTCTTTAACGTGGTCGCTTTAAATGTTAATAAGATTTTTTAAAATTTATTCATTCAGATTGATTTATATGAGACACCAAACATATATATATATATATATATATATATATATATATATATATATATATATATATATATTAAACATCCAGCATTGTATCATTGTATAGTGCAGCCGTCTGCTAACCGATGCTTCTCCCAAAGCATGGCGGCGGACGCAAGCTTCAATTTGTCCCTACTCTAAACTTGTGCGCAGCCTCGGCTGTAGGGGCTCGGTTCTATCAGGACGAATAGAAGGAATAGTGTACGCACTCAGCGAGTTTACACGGGTCCGCCGCAACGCGGCGCTTCTATCGCTAGGGTCCTGACTTGGAGGAAGTTCACAGTTCTTGTTACGCTAAACGTAGTCCTTTTTAAAAGCAAATTTCTACCATTTAACTCGTCTATTCGTAACTTTAGGAATACCTGCATAGTCCCTTATTCATAATTAATAGTCTTCTCTCAGTTATACTATTATGAACGTTCGTAACAGAAAATACAATGGGATCTGAAACGCTATGAAAGCGATAAGTTTAGTATTTAACAAGTTGCGAATTCAGAGACAGAAAACTCTACAAAATGTTAAATAAAACCAGAGTTGAAAGGTATTTTACGTGCTTGTAGATTAATTAAATTACTCACCATATGAATGATTAGTTGCCTGCTACCTTCGAGAATTTGTGAGATGACTTGGCGGATTTACGAAATTCTAATTCTCTTCGGATTTCCTTTGTCCTTTAGAAGAATCGGCACTTTAAGTAGTGGTAGACTAATTTATGAATAACATCCATTATGTGTTCTCTGCAACAACCTGCTCCCGAAGACTGGATCGTAAGAGCGTCAATAGTGTCAAGACAGTCATACAAGATATCACCCCACATTGCACTCGCTGAGCTAATCTTTTCTTTAATTTTCATTTCTGTTTGAAGAAGCTTGGGAGGGATGGGTTAAAAAACTGACGTTCCTACCGGATCTGTAGTCCTTGATTTGGGTGAGAGCTGCACAATGTTTAGACACATTACTTTTCTGTCGAAGGGAATGGACACAGAGGGTACACGCAATAAACTTAGAGGAATGATTTACGACATAACCTGCCACATGATACACTAAACATCTGTCAATCAACACGGCAGGAGTGGTAGTTACCAACTCGGGCACAGCACTTTCCCAGCCTTGACCATGCATTTCTCCACAAAGAAAATTTTTTTCTTTTATACAAGTTTCTACAGACTTCTTAACTGCCTTGTTACATAATTCCGCATTTCACGCTAATTTTCGCATTTGGTTCTCAAAAGATGTGAGTAGTTTATCACTTTTCGGTTCACAGTTTCCTGCAATGTTAAGGACCTGCTTTGGAGGGACATAAATACATTGTAATAAATGCATATGGAGGAAATCTATCGTCGAAAGATGATCATCAGAACTGAGTGAATGTAAAATTCCGAAGTGACGTTCCAAGGGGTCTTGGGTGAGTTTCCCTGTTAGGACATATTTGTATCCTTTGCTCCAGAGCCATTCACTCATTCCTAAGGTACTCTGCAAAGTTACTACTAAAGACTCCATTGTTATACCAGAAGCAAGTGTGTTGGTTGTAGTTCTGAGACATTGAAGAAAATCAATAAGGAATTTGTGATTAGAAGAGTCTTTATAAAGAGCCTTAGCAGGAGTGTGTGAATTTAATGCGTCGGAAATGCAGTTTAAATGCCTTGTAAATTCTTCAGTGTCCTCACTGCCCTCGAAACCCGATGACCCTACTTCACGATAAAATTTGAGACTTTTGGCGACACTGTCACTGAAGAGTTGGAACGCAAGTCTGGCATTCATTCTCTGAAAGGACGAAGGAAGTAAATGAGCTGTTGTCAACTTTGGACAAACCCTAAGACCGACACATCCAGATGAATCTTCCTCAAAAAGTCTCCTATAAAAACTGAAATTGATGTTTTTTCTTTGTCAGAGAGTTCGACTTTATCATGGAAATAATTTCTTATGCATTTCAATATGTGCACAAAATCTGAGATTTCCAGGCCTTTTTATTTATTTGACTGCCATCACAAGTGAAACCGACTACTCTCGTTCCAACTGCTTCTAATTGTAGTATAACTTGAATAAGGATTTTAACGAGAATATCACCTGGAGTAGCGTTTCTGCTAGCGTAAATAGCAATTGGTTGAATCAAATCTTACTTAAATACTAATGCATGATTTGCTAATTGTTTCTTTTGGAGGTCAGACGTGAGATCTCCGAAATCAACAAATACATCCACTCTAAGGGAATAATTATTAAATTGAATTTCTTCTCTGAGTTTGACCTCATCGAATATTACCACTCCGCAACGTTTATTTTCATATATTTCACAATTTCGGTAAATTGGGGAAAATGGAGGTACAAACTCTTGGTTGTAATTTTCAACGCACTCGCGGTATTTCTGTCTTATGACGTTTTATATTAAAACAGTCTGATCGGTTATTTACCGAAAGCTGCCTATCTTTCCGCGGAATCGCTCTGGCTCACTTTCCAAGCTCATCTTTTTCTTTAGGAGATGAAAAGAAATGCGTTGTTACACTATTTCTACTGTATTCCGATCTATAACCCGGAACAAACAGTACGGAATTTTTGTAATTTTGTAAACCACCACACAATATTCTCTTGTCACTGGTTAATTCAAAGCACAACATATTGAAGACATCTACATAACTCAACAACAAAGCATATTAACAATCCCTAGCAACTTTCATCATTAAACGCGCAAGAAATATATTTTCGAGGTGTCTGACTTCAGACAACAGATGGAGCTAAGCGATCGAAGAGCCACTATTTGTCAGGTCCGCCACCGACAATGGGAAAGCATAGAAGTGCGTACACCATAGACTTACTAAATAATCGCTAGACCGCTCACTGGCGCTAGTGTTATGCTCCCAAATTGAACAGCCGACGGGCGGCCATTTGCTTGGTTGAGATGAATAAGTACAGGTTTAGTTCGTGTGCTATTTTTAATTGCAGCAATGCACACAGATGTAAAGATAAAGAAGGAAGGAATGTTACATTTCACTGATTGGTTAATCTTTAATTTCTGCAATATTTTTGGCCCGTATTATGTTACAGAAGACAAACTATTGTACTTATACGGCTGTTTGTGCTTCAGATTTCCTCTGAGTAAAGATTCCCTTAACCGAAGATGGATAGGTGCAATCCGCAGAGAGAATTTCTACCCTACAATGAATCATTCAGTGTTTCAACTCATTTCGAAGATAGTTGTTACCTCTCAAACTACGTTATTACCGTATACATTGTTATTGTCCTTCATCCACTCCATATCCTTCCCTTTCTTCAAACAGCTGTTGCTTCAGTGCATACATGAATAATAAAATTATTCGCCGAATTCGAAGATACAGAATTAATAATAATAATAATAATAATAATAATAATAATAATAATAATAATAATAATAATAATCCGCGGCGCTACAGTCCGTGAAGGCCCCAGACCGACCAGCCGGCTGCTGGCCTCACGCCCACATGCCGAAGCAGAGGTGGACGATCATCCAACCAGAATAGAGGTATCGTGTGGTTAGCACGATAATCCCCCCAACCTTTACAGCTGGCTTTCGCAACCGGATTTTGCTACCTATCGTAGCTCCCCAAGTGCATCACGATTCTGGATGGGCACCGGTCCCATACACTGGCCGAAATTTCATGACAAAATTTCTTCCCCATGATGACTCGAACCAGCGCGCATTCCGTAATGCGAGTCCTAGGCAGTATGCCTTAGACCACCACGCCACGGCGCGGGACGGTAGAAATAGATCCTGTTTAAAAAATATATATAAACAAATTTCAGAGCCTAAAAGCTGAAACATGTTCATTAATACTGCATGTACTAACCACTCATTAAGTAATGGCATAACACATTTCAAATTCATCTCCCAGAACATAGCCTGTTAGAGGAAGGAATTTTCACACCATCGTTCCTTTGGACAACTCAACAGAAACTGTATAAACTACAAAAAGTTATTTTTTTAATATCCCTGATTGAAAGTAACTCTAGTCTTAGTTACGGATTAATGAAACAGTTTTTTATACTACTGGTACTGCTGCTGCTGCTCCTGCTACTTGCTACTACTTGCTACTACTACTACTACTACTACTAATAATAATAATAATAATAATAATAATAATAATAATAATAATAATAAATAATGCTTTTTGATTTTATACAATAGTTTAACCTACAGATTAAATTAAAAAGTAGACATTATTAACCTTGGTTATGAATATTCACATTCGGAGTTCCTATGAAAATGATGCAAGTCTGACAGTCTGGTTGAATCCCGATAAAGCGGATCGAGATTGATAAAAATCCCAATTTGAGGGATAATAGCCTAGAACGCAATTTAAAGAAGTTAGTCTGCATTTCCTATTATCCGATATTTTTATTTATACGTATATTGACTCAGATGGTTACATTGTAAACATAGAGGTAACCCGCGGAAATTTAGTAAGTCTGTGAGGTAACCCAGCTGATTGCCGCAAGGTAACTCTACTCGCAAGATAATAGTTCCCCTAGTTCTACCAGATTGTTGATTAATCCGTTTCGGTACCTAGTTGCTATTCTCGCAAGTAATCAACATTGTGTATTTTAGGTGCGTTGAGTGCCAAAAAAAAAAAAAAAAAAAAAAAGAAAGAAAGAGCGTTTTGACAATTGCTGCGTTTTGTAGTGCAGTGAACTATGTTTAAACATGGACTCATCGTCGATGTACTGTTGCAGTACCGGTTCCGAAAAAGAAAAGTTGCAAAGTTAATTTAGTAGCGAATGGTTAAAACATATTCATGGTTAATAAAAGAAAAAAAAAAAAACGATTAGCCTGTAGTATTCACTGTAGCCTACTGTGTGTCTTTCGTATTTTAGTGTTTCTCAGGGAGGCGAATATTACATTAAAAGCACGCGAATATTACTTTGCAGAAAACAACTATAAATCTCTTTGATAAAGTGATGATAAATATAATGTCTTAAGTTAGCTTCTGATATCCCGATTTCCCTCGCAGAAAACCTAGCAACTCTGCTGACAGGAGACACACGTTATTAAAGATATATCGCAAAGGAAGCATTGTTCCTTTAAACAAAAATATTTAGCTTTCGGATACGCAATACAACACGTATTCAAATAGCGGTTTCGAAATCCCGCGCGTTTTCTAACAAACAAAGGGCTGCTTTCTGCTGCTTCAATTTGGGAACATATTTCTCAGTTCTCCGCTACAGCGTGGTAGGGGCTCGGCGTACACTTCTTCTTCTATTCATCCTGGTTCTATGAATAGATGGCGAAGATTAATTGTCAGTGTAGCCAATCGTACGTAAATATACCCGCCTTATAGACTTAAAGATTTCATCATTCTCTGGTGATTGTAAAACAACACTGGGTTTAGCGGGAAACTGGTGACAGTGCCAATTAATATAATAATTTAGATACAATCTACATCATCAGTTTCCCCAACACTTTTAACCTTCCGAATAATAGTGCCACCTAATGGAAACTAGCGGAACTATTTCAAAGTTTGTTCATTTGTTATATCTTTGGTCCTCACTCATCCCATAGTTAGAAAGTTCGCGTAAACGAACAGAAAATTTTAGTTCAGGTATCGTCGATCGCCAGTGTACACCCTACGTTTTGAATTTCTGATTTTTTTTTTTTTCCGATACGCTCTACTGTCTAGGCTATTTCTTGTTCATGGTGAACATAACCTCTGCACATGAAAATGGCGTTAAATAAAATACAACATTGCTGTTCTTAGTGCTGCTACTGACATTACCACTAATTCAATATAATTTAATTCAAAATTTTTTATAATAATAAATGATAATCTTATAACACAGTAACAAGAGTTTTGCCATACTTACTTTAGTTTAATTCTAATTACCAAAATGAAGTTGACATTTCTTTTTATTTTGATATAATAAGAATTTATTCTCTTTTCTGACATTTGTAACATTCACTTTATTCTACTTTACATATGTCTTATTAATTTATTTATAAATACTAATAAATATTAATGTCATTATTTATATCTACACCCATTTGAAAAAAAAGATTAGGATCCCAACATTTCAAGGATTTCATTCCATATATACATATCAGTGTTCATAAAATCTATCAGTAATCAAATTACTGCAGATAATAAAATCTTAGACAGAAACAATGCCTTAGCTACTACTAGATCAAGGACAAATATACTCTGAATAATAATGGCTTAATCATTGCATGCTTTATTACATTTTATTACTTACAGAATAGATGAAAATGTTTATAATACATAGTAATACCACAGTCTAATATATACAGTCACGAAGCTTAATACTTACTAAATATGCAAACATAGACAGTTGAAATATGCATCCATACCTAGTTGCTCACCACCAGGATTGCTACTATCGCCTCATCACAGACTCTTTCCCTAGCAGATCATAAAATGTATTGTACTTTCGATATCGTGTTCTTTTGAAAATTAACACCTTCCTTTCACTATTGAAATACATAAGGTTCCATAAAGTATATATTATATTCTATAAACTCACCTTCCTGGAAGAAAGATAAATCTAACATATTTTTCTTACAATTTATAATACTACAAACGTCTCCTTGTCCCATATTATTATTCAAATCATTATTGTATTTTTGCCATTTACAGTTACTACAACCGATAACGAACATTTCACAGTTTACATAGCTTTTCACAAAAATGCGAAATACGGCACAGTCAATGCTTTTTCGATCTAGACCAGGCCGTAATGTTTGTTCGGGTTTTCTATTTCAGTGTATGGAGCTCAGTGAAATACTATATTATAACTTTATTGCTTATCATTGCTAAGCTTTATTTAGTGTAATTTGTCCATAAGTTCCGTTTACTTGTTGTTGCATAATATGTTGCAGAAATAATTTATGTGAAGAAAATTTTACATGTTAACATAATCTGTTCGCGTCAACATTTCAAGCATAGAATGGAAGCTATTTTGAGATTCAATAAAAAGGAATTTATATTGTGATTTTAATTTAGCACATCTACCTTCCTTAATTGTAGACAGAAAATTTACCATACAACTCCTATGAAATTAGTGTACGTACGATTGTGTTACTTCGTCTCTTAGGTAGTAGATAAATACAATAATTCAGTACCGGTACCGGTACTCAATTATAGTATTAAAATACAGACAAATAGAATGTGACGGGTGTCATACATGACATTATGTTTAATTGTAATGTATAATTGTGAATATAGGAATATAAGTTAAATATAGTAAACATAACCTATAATATCCATATGACATAACATACATATATAGTAATAGGGCATTGGAGACCACTAAAATTAGACAGAAAGGGGCAACTGGTAGAGTAAACATAACCTATAATTTCAACATATCTAAATATTCGTGCTGTGCAACTGAAAATTATTGAATCGTGCATAAATGAATGTACACGAATTTCGCAATATTTAATCGAAATGAAGGCAGGTATTACACATACGAAGAACGCAATTTTCACACCAAAAATAATATTACACCTTAACTCGCAAGGAATTATGTCTGAAGTGTCCTCTAATCATTGTTTTAAATTTTATTAATGCAATTACACTATATTATAGAGAAATATATGTTACTCTTTAATTTATATGGTTGAAAAGCCGCCCTTCCTGATCGGGTTAAGCGAGTCACATGGCCTGCCTTACGGCCTGTATTAGATCACGATGGCAGTGACACAGTCTATTGTTCCTAGTACTCACAGCGCTCCAAGCGGCTAGCAACTATCGCGAGAAATGCAACTCGTTGGCAATAAATCATCCCAAGCTTCGTGACTGTATATAGTAGACTGTGGTAATTAATACACACTAACCACAACCAACATACTGTTGTGTAACATTTCAAAATTATTACATTTTTAAACCACAAAGTAGTCAGAAGTGTGGTATTTTTCAGGTTAAAAATTGTACTGATTAACTTTTCAACTTCTTTACTGTGTTAATTTTTAGGAAATTACCTGGCTGACTAGTTTCGAAATGTTGTTCTTCATTGCCCAAAGACTAGGCTTTGGACTTTGGACAATGAACACTTCGAAACTAATCAGTCAGGTAATTAACACATTAAAGCATTTTAAAAGTTAATCAATTATATATAAGTGTTAACGGTGTACATAGAACAAAGAACAAAAATTGTAGTTCAATAAAAGACAAACGTCATCATGACAAATGTGGCGTGTGAGATGCCTATTTTGTTTCCGAGATTATAAGGACATTTTGATATAAAACTATACCTTTTACTTCAAGTAGTAAAGTCGGATGTATGCACTTTAATATCCAAAGTAATAACTGCAATTTGTTCAAATGATTGTCAAGTAATTTATTCAATTATTGCAAGTGCCTATGACTTCATTTCCATTGTAATAATGAACTTCTAGTAATTTATATGATATTTACATAATATGAATTTGTCGTTATACTAAATCACTACTAGTATCTGAGTAAATCTCAATCGACTCAAAATCTAATTTAATTTCTGTTTATTGGTTGTGTGCTTATTTAACGGGTACACAGGAAGAGCACAATTTGTCTCTTCGTATTTATATTGTCTCTGTGAGAGCAACGCAGTTATTTTAATTTATTATAATTTTTATTATTGATGACAATAAGAGAAAGAGAAATATCTTTATAATCATTTTGCATTGTTACATATTGCATTTCAGAAAATTATAATTTAAAACAAGAACTTTTATTTCATTTATTCTTACATACTTGAGGACGATTTTATGATCATAGTAAAATTCATTATGATAGGTACTTTCACAAAATAATTATTTCCTGCAGATAAAACCTCGTTTCAGCTAAAAGTAACACAAATTATTGAATGTAGGAAAGGAGGAAACGACATTTTTTTTTTGTTAGGATACTGTTTTTGAAAACGCTTTGAAATCTTTGTGGCACTAATGTCACAAAATTTTCAGACCAATTGTTAGTCGATAGGCCTACTTCTTTCAAATCATTATTACTTATATATTATAAACTAACTTAAATTACATTCTACATATTCCGCAAATTCTATATTTCACTTAAATTTTGTAACTATTACATTGTACATATTTCACAACTTCTATATTTCACTTAAATTTTGTAACTATGTCACAGTGTTCATTATTTTGTAGTACTATTAAATTATATACTGGACCATTGTACTAGTAGGTTCTCTACATGTGAATCAGTCGCATCTTTCTAGCATTAACCTCAAAATTTCTTTTCATCATTTTAAAATAAATAAACTTATTAGCTGATAATTTGTCCTATACAATTACATCCCATGCATTCCTATCATAATATTTGTGAGTGTATTTGCATACTCATCTCACAGTATTTTATTTACTTGACTTCGAACTATATAAATTTAGACGATTTAGAAATAATCATTTTTTCTAAATAAAATTATTCATGAAAATAGTATTTTGCAAATGGCATTATCTTATTCTCATGACACTCATAGACTGGTGAATATTGCAGGATTTGCTATTATCTCTATTACAATTGGTTCATGAAGTTAATTTAGGATTTTCTTGCATATTTCTTACAATATGTTGCTCAACACCTATCCCCTGGTTTCGCAAAAGTTAATTTCAAAATTGAGGCTCTAGGTGCAATAGCAGCTTAACTCTACTTATGTCGTTATTCCGGCGATGGCATTTTCATAATCTTCCATGTCTTCTGTACTGACTGTAAAAGTTGTATTTCATTTCGTTGACTCTAAATGGCAGGAGAGTTGATTATGTGAAGTGCTGTGCTAAGTGAAAAGGTTAAAAATCCGCAATACAAAAATATGTTACACTCCTGTTTTATACATCAGGGTCTTTGGCAGTATCTTGTACTTAGAATACTGTTTTCAGTCATTCAGTTTTTCAGGACATAATATACCACCAAAAGAAGAGCTTAATCTAAAATCTCCCCCTCGTCCTGGCTTAAAATAACCAAAGAAAAATGATATTATTTCATTATTGAAATTCTTTAAACCAGAAAATGCATGTTCTCTTCAAAATATTTTGGATTCTGAACTAGTGCTGAATGAAAATCTTCCTGAAAATGAAATCAATGAACATGAATAAGAATATTTGACACCGTAGTAAAGTTTTTATCTGTAGCATAGTTTCAGAAAAAAAAATTTTCTTAATAGAAATTTAAAAAAAAATGTTATTTTGTTTCTACAGTATATTTCCATAAAAAATGTAAAGATTTATCAACTAAAATTCTTATTTTGTAGAATTAATGTACTTTTCTTGTTGTTGTTTTTCCTCCTCTTCTTCCTATCACTTAGTACATAAACCTGGTGGCCTATTACGGTCTCACTGCATCATTTCAGCGGACGCCCAAAAATCTTGTTCCTAAAGGGCAGTAATTTAATTCACTATTATTATATACAGTATGTACTATTATTCCCTATTATCCATTCAATGAATTTAGTGTATGTTAGTGAAATAACACTTTTCTACCGGTTTTAATGTCTAGGTAGGCCTAATCTAATTTAAGAAGTCTCAGACTTTCTACGCAATAACGACTTAAGTTTTCCGTACTTTATCCACAAATACTGTACTTAAAAATGGGTTTTGTTTAAATTGAGTCGGTCAGAAGCAAAGGGGTGTAAGTGTACTTAAGTTATTTTCGAGAAAATGTGATTAAAATTTCCTAAGCTTTCGTAAATTCCGTGAAGTTTTAATTTTAAATGTTAATGCGTCATGTGGTTAAGAGATATATCCCTTTGCCACAGAAATTTTAAATGCGTTAGTTTGCCCTGAATGCACTTAATTTTTTTTTTTAGAAATGTCACACCTCTTTGCTTCTAACCGCCTCAATTATAACTGATACTCGATTTGAATAATTTATAGTCTAAAATATTATACAAAACAAATGATGCGAGTATGCAGTTTGTACTAATAAAATATCTACAGTGTTCTAAATCTTCGACATTATTTTTCTCAAAACACATGTTCACAGGTTTTCAAGTTACGCTGTTATTGCACCCAGCGCCTCAATTGTGTTTGCTCTTTTAAAAATATTAACCATTTCTACTGCTGCCGACATTACAATATCGTCGAGATTACCTACTTACCTTAACTAGATAGACGTTTCGTTATTAAATTATACGTTATACTTTTTAATGTGTTATACTTATAAGGGAACGGTCTTCACTCACGCTCAGAAACTATAATGAACACATTTCCCTTTGTGGTAATGCTTGTCTTGTGTTTAAAGCAGTCCGTGGCCGTTTCTGAAGCTCGTTCTTTCCTGTTATTGGTCTGAAATCATTGCAATGAAAATTAAATTTTTGTACGTTCTTTACGAATACCTTATTTTAAAATATTATGTCTATACTACTATGAAAATGAACAGTTACAAGTCATAACTTACAGTTGTAAAACGTTAATCAAAATATTTTATTTTATTTCATTCAAATGAATAATTTGCCCATATAGGCCTCCGAGTCTAAGACGTCCGCCGTCTTGCACTTCCTGGCTAGATTCCCGATGTGGGCAATGGAAGATATTTATCTTCCGTCCACGGGACTAGATGTTTGTCCGTTATGTGGTGTCTTGTGTTGTCTCAGCAGTGGCCCTATTCCGTGCTAACCACATGTTCAGGAAGGTCCACGATGTGTATCGGTCAAGTGTTAGCATTGGATTATAAGTTGGTGAAGAAGAAGAGTTTGAGCCACTTTATGGAAGTCAATAAGGCAACTAAGCCAGGAGACAATTGGTTAAGGTGGCCTGTTCCTTTCCAAGTCCATTGCATAGACGTTTCACTAATCAGACTTGAGATGTATGCAACAATTGTTTCTCCTCTGACACATATCGTCAAGTGAGATGTACTGCCTGGTAATTATGTACTTATCAGCCAGAGCCTCAGTGAGAATTATTAAAAATATTGTAAACATTTACAAATATATACCTAATTTGATACCGCACTTTGAAATGACTGTCACGAGCTATTCAGTACTAGACTGCAACAATATGAACCTATTAATGAATTGCATCAAATTTCCTTGATAGTCCTGATCGTGTATTCAAATGTCACTTTGAACATACATTATTATGATATTTCTCTTATAGCCTATATTTTCTTAGGCTGAGATTCGATGTCATGCTGACCCCATATCACAGGAGTCTACTCTTGTGTCCGTGTAATGTCATGTGAGGTTACAGTTCAGGTATACTTTAGTCAATGGTTCCTGAAATGCTGTTTCGCCAAGGAAATAATAAAGTTATTATTTAACTATATTGCGATTAAATACTTGTATTAGAATTGAATATTGTAGTTTCAAGTGTGCATAATTTATGGAAAAGAATGAAAGGTTGAATTATGTTCACCATATTCTTTTACCATGATTCACTTTAGCAATTCTTAACGTTTATCGTCACATTAACTCTTTAATGTCAAACTGATCATTCGAGACAAAAAAAATTGTCTCGGCTCGTTCTACGATTAAGGAGTCAGTTTTAACTTTGTCACTTCCATGTTTCTTTCTCTGTAATTCTTTACTAATTGTAATAATTTTGTAAACGCAAGAGTAGAAGAAAATTTGTACAAATCAGAACTAAGTTAAGAAAAATACCGTATTTTGGTGGATTTGTAAATGATGTTACAATATTCTGAAAATCCAAACGATAATCAACAGTTCGTGGCCTTGGTTTGACAAGGTTCTAACTAACAAAATTGGCAAACGTGTTTTTCATTTGTAATCACTCTTCATAATACTCTCCAGCTTATAAATATATTTCAGCACCATTTATTGAAAAATGAACGAACTAGCAATGTGACAGAGTTCTATCTGATGACAACTTTTGAGAATATTTATTTTGAGAAAGTTCTAACTGCAAGCTGCTACTATCCTCTCGCAAAGATCCAGGAATTTAATTTGTGTTATGCACAGCTAAGCATGATATATTTTATTTATAATGTTCATGGCATATTGATAAGTATATGAGTAATGTATTCAGATTATTGCTAATTAATTGAAAACAAATATCAGTATATCGATACTTTTTCTAAAAGAAACAGCTATCATCATAATGAAAGTGGAATATTAAAGTTCTGACGATATGTTGCGTGATGGCTACCCTGATTACATTCCTCCTACTTCATCTGATAATGAAGATTATGAAGAAACAACCCCAATAACGTAATTATTATATGTAAGCTTAATGAACCTAACCTCAGTCGTAACATGTGGTCTACAATGCAGTTTGTGAGGTTTGATAAGCTATTACAAATTAAGACTCTGCATTTATAATTTTACAGTAAATTTCTTTTCAAAGAATATGGTTTCTTTATCATTACATTGTCTGCTTACCGTTATATGCTTGAAATAAGGCAAAATGAAGGTCTAAATGGGAAGGAAACAGGGTGAAGTTGACCACAAAGTTAATTAAAATCGAAGTGTTTTCTCTTTACTGAAGAGGAAGGAAAGTACAAACAGTTTGAAAAGAAGACTTAACTTTAGTAATACATTTTCAACATCTCAGTAAATTTCTTCAATTAGGTGACGTAGTGTTTCACAGAGTTATAATGCCAACAATAGCATTTCGATGGACAAAGATTTACACAATGAAGAAAGTTTTGCGTATATAGGACAGCCAAGCAATACGTAAGATGATTTTTATATTCAATCCCTTTGTTTTCCACCTGGCCATTTTTTATTTGTCAATAATAATTTTTTAATTGTGTAATTATTTGTTTAATTTAAAAATATACTATAATATAAACAACATAAAATATATAAATACATTTAAATAATATAAGCGAAATTGAAATTATAATAGGCCTAATAATAAAAAATACATAGGTAACTATTAATTTAAGAAATAACCAAGAAAATACACCGAAAAAGAAAGTACGGAAAGTAGTGACTAATGCGCAGTCATGGAAATGCAATATTCGAAGTAGATATCCTCCACAAACAACATCAAGTGAGATTGGGTTTTCATGAAGAGTGATGTAACAGATCTGATTGTTTTTCCCAAAATATAGTTTTAATTTCTGTAATTTATTTCATGTTAATTGTTATCCAATTATAAATTAAAAGAGAACAATTTTTTTCAGAGTTTAAATGTTTTATGTAATGAATAATAATGTTTCGAGTAATGAATAGAAATCGTTTGACAAAGTTATATCAGCACTTAGAACCTTGTCTCACACTGAAAATTCATTACGGAAGGACATAGTTGTAACTGAAAAATTAAATATTCTAAATGAAATGAATAAGTGGTCTAATTAGGCTGTGAAAGTATGTAATTATACGTTCAATGCTTTAAGACGCCATACGTAACATTTCATAAGTTTAAGAAACTAAATGTTCATATTACAATAAATTGAAACTTCGAAGTTCTGTATCTCAAAAGTATGGAAAAAGCAGTTAGAATCTTGTCAAACCAAGGCCATGAGTTTATGACTAGCTTAATTTAAATTTTACTAAGGATTAAGACTACATATAGACCCTTAACAGTGTTATATTACCTGCTCAATAATTTCATTCGAACAAACATTGCAATAAAATGTGGAAGTTAATGAAAATAAAATTATCCCAGAAGTAAAGGACGACCAGTTTTAAGTGTATTCAATGACTTCACTTCTAATGAACTGTCATACTTTTGTTACAGTTCGTTGTAAATATCACAAGTGACAATTATGTATAAAATATCAGATCATATTCCTTTCAGTAACTGGAGCCTGATGAATTCCAAAATCGAGTCAGAAATTTTGTCGACATTATTCTTCAAAGTATTTGAACAAGCAAATTCATTTCTTACGATCTTGCATTACATACTCGGCAAACATTCATGACATTTAAATTAGTTTTGACACTGTTGATAATTGTCGACGTTAGTTACGTTAGGTTTTTAGGTTTTCAATGTGTGAAGGAAAAGTGGTGATGCATATACAACATCACTAAAAATTTAAAAGATGAGTCCGAAGAGTTCTTCTGAACACATTCGAAGTGCACAGGGAATGCTCTATAAGAAATTAAATGTTCCTGAATGTAAAAATAACATGAAACATAGCTCTCCAAAATTCGGAAACCTAACGCATAATCACTGCATGTCCGATTTGCACACTATAAACAGACCGCTAAGTGTTTACAAACAAGTACCGGTACTGTATAAGCAAGTCAATTTGAGTTTCTCGTAGATGAACATAGAAGCGACCTTAAATCAACTCACTTGTGTTGAAAATATAAAGTGGGTGATATCTAATATATTAATTATACGCGTGCATAAATCAAAGTTTACTGAATGACAGAAATTGGTGCTTTCGACGGTGAGAGAATGGTGGCGGATCCTGGATAAACGAGAGGGGAATGTGTTGCGAAAGGAAACTGGAACGGCGAATAAGCACTGAGACCAGGAATGGGATTCACTGAACTCCAGAAATGGATGGGAGTCGATGTCTTCGATGCAAAGGCTTGGAACGTGTCCTGCTTCCTCTCCATCTCAGGTTGAAGAAAATAGTGACCAAGCGGAGACCGACATCTGTCAGTCTGATGACTGTAATGTCCTTGGCATTTCGTATCTAGATTCATGGGCTTAAACGTTGAAGAAAGACTGTTTGTTCTTTCCTTATTCTGAAGAGCCAGTGACAACGGAAGCTTCTTCCAGACCTCCAAGAATGACGGCGACAAGCTGAATGGGGTACACAAGTCAGGGACATCTGAAATTTAAAAATGTATCTTCGTATGATACCGACACAACTCAAGCAACTTAAGGTACTTGAAGGTAATATGGCCACCTTAATTTCAATTATTTTTTTTCATGACTATGGTATTCCCTAAATATAATGTTCGTGTGTATGCATAAACTTTGATTACATATGTGTATATAGAAACATAATCCAAGACTTTTCTTTAAACCAGAGTGCTTTGTTTTTTACATTATGGAAAATCTTACATTGTGCAGGTAACATGTCCATATGAATGTAATATGGCCAAAAGGTAGAAAATTCATTATTTTGGAAAGAAAAACATTTATTGGTGATTAATAAATTTTGGATTGAAAATAATGGTTCTTGACTTCAAAAAAAATATTCCCACAAATAATTTGTGGCTAGATCTATAAAGCATTGCAATTTGAACAAAAAGTAATGACAAAGTTAACAAACACAAAAATGAAAAAGAAAACAATGGGTATGTGTGTGACAAATAAATAAGTCTTTTGTGAGTTCAATACATTTCTCATGCATGTACAGTTGTCAAAAAAAAAAAAAAGTGGCCGCACTCGTGAACAGCGAATATTTTCTAAGTCCACTTCGGGTCACGGCGATGTTACACGATGCATGTGCTTGTAGAAGTAGTTCCGTAGCTATGGAATTATTCCATGTCTGCGTCTCGTAGACCAGCGGTAGAGTGCTTGCTTGATGATTCGAAGGTTGTTAGTTCGGACTTTGTTCAAGTTTTCATTTTATTTTTTAATCTTTCTTTAGCGATATAAATAATATTCAAATTATAATTTATATTCTGTTATCGTTCTTTAGCCTTATAAATAATACTCAAGTTACCATTTATATTCTGTTATCGTTCTTTATCGATATAAATAATATTAAAGTTATTTATATTTTGTTATCGTTCATTTAGCGATATAAATAATATTCAAGTTGAATTTTTTATATTCTGTTATCGTTCTTCAGCAACATTAATAATATTAAAATTATCATTTATATTCTGTTCTCGTTGTTTAACAATATAAACAATATTCACGTAATTTATATTCTGTTATCGTTTTTTTTTGTGAATAAATAATATTCAAGTTATAATTTGTATTCTGTTATTGTTCTTTAGCGATATAAGTAATATTCACGTTATTTATATTCTGTTACCGTTATTTTGTGATATAAATAATATTCAAGTTATAATTTGTATTCCGTTATTGTTCTTGCGCAATATAAATACTCTGTAATTTATATAAGTAATTATTATAATATAAATAACAATTTTTCTTTGTAAAATAGGTTATTTTATTTAAATAATTAATTAAGTATTATATAATATCTTATATTAATTAAACAAACCGATATTTATAATTTATATTCTGTTATCAGTCTTTAGAGATCCTGTATAAATAATATTGAAGTTATTTATATTGTTATCGTTCTTTAGCGATATAATATAATATTCAAGTTATCATTTATATTCTGTTATCGTTCTTTAGCGACATACATAGCATAAATTTAATATTAGGTTTGAAACAGTACAGTTGCATAACATGGTGTTAGTTTTTTCTTTTTATATTAATTCATTATACTATCTTGGAACACAATAAAATGAAAAGGAGTGACGAGGAATTGAATCTGAGACGTTGACATCTAAATTCCGGCATTCTTCCGACCGAAATACGATGGCACAAGTATAGAAACATTTGCAGGAAAATTGGCCCAATCCCCGTCCAAGATTTTGTGATGATTTGTAGAAGCTAGTCCAGAATGCGGGGGGCAAAGACTAATTGGGATTTACCGGTATCTGATCAACTCAAAAATCCTGATAGAACTAATATTTAACCCTCGCGGTGAATTTAGGGGAAGTCAAATTAGTCAAATCCACTCTCTTCACCTCCACGCTTGGACCCCCTGGGATGTATTAAGATGTGAAAGAGACAGTGGTGTGTGAAAAGCAACGGGAAGTTACCGCATTTATCCTTCCCAAGAAAAACTGCAAACATGAGCAAAGGAAGCTTTTAATAGAAAAAAGGGGTATCTTCTGCGGACCTCTGGAAAAAGAACTAAGGAAGAGACTAGTGAAGTGCTTTGTGTGGAATGTGACACTGTATAGCGAAGAAACATGGACATTACGACGAAATGAAGAGAAACGAGTAGAAGCATTTGAAGTGTGGATGTGGAGAAGAATGGAGCGTGTGAAGTGGACAGACAGAATAAGAAATGAAGTTGTGTTGGAAAAAGTGGATGAAGAAAGAATGATGCTGAAATTGATTAGAAAGAGAAAAAGGAATTGGTTGGGTCACTGGTTGAGATGAAACTGCCTCCTGAAGGATACACTGGAAGGAATGGCGAACGGGAGAAGAGTTCGGAGCAGAAGAAGATATCAAATAATAGACGACATTAAGATATGTGGATCGTATGCGGAGGCTAAGAGGAAGGCAGAAAATAGGAAAGATTAGATAGTGCTGGGTTTGCAGTGAAAGACCTGCCCATGGGCAGAACACTTATGTATGTCCAAGCTGCTTGGAATGTCGTGGCTGAAAACAGTCGCTATTTGAAAAGACTCTAGTGGATTCCATGCCCACTCGACTGCAAGATGTGATTGAGATGTGGGAAGATAGACTAAATATTGAATCGTGGCTTTTTGTTTGGTTTTTGAGCGCTTAATTGTTCGAATGTTCTAAGGAGACTCCAGTAAGTTTGTTTTGTTTATGCGACGAAAGATATTTTTGTTGAGAATAAAATCTTTTTTTCTTTCCATTTGGAGACATAATGTCATATTAAATAAAGATAAAGTCATGGCATAATACATCATGAACCTGACGTTATTACTAAAATAATCATGAAACAGAAAGGAGCAATTGTGTTTATTTTGTCTCTCTTAAAAACAAAACAAAAAAAAAACATAAAAAGCACAAAGTTGTATTCAAACGCAGGACCTCACGAATGCCAGGCCGGAACGCTACCATAAGGTTATCAAGTAACACAGAAAATACTTTAATTATAACTGTAGATATCAGGCAGCGTGGTCCAACAACATGTAACATCGCCTGTCCCGAATTGTAGCGAAGATACCCGAAGGGAACTTTGCTTCTGGAGAGCGGCCGCTTTTTCTTTTGACAACTGTACGTACCGCACACAGTCGCATATCCATGTGGCCATGTTATCTGCACCCAGCATCTCACGAATCTCAGTTCAATATGAATGCATTGGATGTCTGTTCCGAGCACTGAACAAGTTGTAGAAACTATAATTACCAATTGCTTGAAAGAAAATATAAGGCAACATTACCAACAGCAGTATTAGAACACCGTTTTAATCTGCTGCAACAATTCAAACAAAGAAGGCCTGTGGAAGCAGTTTTGCTATTATCCACTTCTAACACGTTGTTCGACATACTCGCACTAACATTTGGTTATCATATCAATTACCTGTAGAACAGTAATGTGGCCATATTATCTGCATTGGCCATATTTGTATCATATACCTTAGTACATTTTATTAGTACCCGTATCAATAATAATAATAATAATAATAATAATAATAATAATAATAACAACAACAACAACAACAACAACAATAATAATATTGTTTTATTTCTTCTGGCAGAGTTACGGCAGTGAGGCCTTCTCTTCCACTCAACCAGAGGATTTATACAATAGAGAGCAAGTTACTCGTACTTACTGGTTATTGCTTTACTCTAGGAACGGTTTCAGGACGCTTTGTGCAACGTTCCTTGCTGGTATATATGGCTTGAATCATTCCTGTATCTCTAGCTCCTCGCAGATGCAAGATTTGTACTGTAGCTGCTTGGATTTTATGCTTAGTATAGGTTTTTATGTTCTCATTGCGATCGTCGCAACATAAGACAAATAGGACACAAAAATTTTGTTGTTTCGGTGCAAATTCAATACACAGATCTTGATTTTAGAAAAATAGAGATAAAAATTGGGGAATGGACATTTGAATAGTATTGTGCTTAATTTTGATGATGTAATACTATAGCATAGGCATACATTATGACCCACCACTGCCTGTGACTACGAGTACAGTGCTGTGAATATATATGGATATAATAATATTAAGTAGATGCAAATAACTTGTGTAAGAAATATTGTCAATGCATGAGAAAATTATTGACGTATATTGAGTGATTTTATTATTTTATTTTGTTCATATTCTTTCAATAAAACGTTAAACTACAACTAATAAGCCACTGGCGTGACTCAGTCGGTTAAGGCGCTAGCCTGCCGGTGTGAAGTTGCGTTCGGGCGCGGGTTCGATCCCCGCTTGGGCTGATTAACTGGTTGGGTTTTTTCCGAGGTTTTCCCAAAACGTAATGTGAATGCAAGGTAATCTATGGAGAACTCTCGGCCTCATCTCGCTATCAGCAATCTCACTGACGCTAAATAACCTAGTAGTTGATACGGCGTCGTTAAATAATCAACTAAAATAAAAAATACAACTAATATTATTCACTGAACCATACCTTGGAGTGCTGTGTTACTCGCAGGAAATGCACCAAGTCCTATTCCTGCACCGGGAGATCCATAATAGAATTTTCCACTGAAAATTCCGCCAGGAGTTTTTTGTAGACTTTCCATTTTTACTCTAAAAGGTACCTTGCTTTCCATTTTCACAATCTCAGGGAACGATACGAATCTAAAAAGAGAGTGTAGACTTGCAGCCCAATGTAATACATTTCAAATGAATTTAACCAATTTTAAAATACAATTTCAAGTTCGCTGATTAGTGTTGTTAGAACATGAGGATTCTGCGTGTATGCATAACTGCACATCCCAGGCAAAGAACTCGTGTTATAACAAGCACACGTACTAATACCGGTACCGGTACCATTCGGAATAAGTTTCATGTGCAATATGTTACCGAAAAACAAGAGGTAGCCCTACTGTCTCAATTTTTCTGTGTTTTCTTTCATTTCATCTATATTGGTTTCTTCTATTAATGGTTCAACTGTGTGAAACTGTACTTCTGACTGATCTTCATCATCATGTCCACGATATTTAACAGATAATCAAAATAATTTTTCCGTAGTCTACTTGTAATATCTTCCGATTTGTTTTATAAAGTTTCCACGATCGTCCTTTATGAAACTACCAAACATATTTCTACTAGCTTTCTTATTCAAAATGTTTATACTTGAGAAGGAATCTCGAGTCGGGTTTCTTGTCGTTTTCTATCTTCATTAGAATGTTATTCATAATTATTCATCCATTAAAGCAAGAAAACTGCAATGGAATGGAGCTTCAGAAGAAAGAACAGTAAAATGAGTGTTCACAGAAACTCCTTTAAGGACAAGATCACTGGCAAGACCTAAGCTTAGATATATAGACAATCTGAAGGACCTAAAAATTTTAGAAATTTGTAACTGGAAAATTGTCAGGAGAAAGTGCAATGGTATTATATTGCAAACTCAGTGGCCAAGAGCTATCATAGCTTAAACGGCCTCATAACAATAAATAAGAATAGAGATCTGCAAGTATTCTTTGATTTTTGCACACTCATTTGTATAATTTAACTTGTGTGTTCATCTGGGGAACAAAATTCCAACTGCACAAAAATGACTTATTCCCCTTTACCCGAACACCATAGATATACGAGTCATTCCACGTCAAATCGCACAAATTTACACTCGAATTGACTTTCTTGTCTCTGATTTAGATAAAACAATTTTTACACATTCTATTGATTGAAAAAATAAATACGTGTTTTATTTTTGTTGTCCATATCGATTATTGTAGTAGATATGTGTTATCAAAGATTCTGAAATAGGTCGCGCATCATTATTTTTAAACGTGATTATCTCCACTAATAATCACCACAGAGATTTGCTCTTTGTCTTCATTTGAAGGTGACAGTACATACTTTGTTCTTCGCATAATAATATAAAAATATATGTTTGTTAACTTTGTTTTAAAAACATTTAAACACATAAAAATATGTTTTAACGGCAGCGGCTTATTTTAAAATTACAGAAAAAAATTCTTTTATACCTTGAAATTATTTTAACCACCCTTAAAAAATCAGAATGCTACTCTGAGCCGTTGAAGAATAATTAAATGATTCATCAAGCTGCGCGTCTTGAGTTCGCGGGCTGCATAATTACTGTTGCAAGATGATGTGCAAGTGCAGATCTGGATGAGAGTCGTGTGACCACTTTACACTGTTCTACGGTCAGAATATCACTCTTTGACGTAATTTATGTAATATAGTACTGTATTTAAATATTGTCTTTGTAAAATATACACTTGTAAGAATGATAACTGCAGTTAACTCAACACTGCACTTTTAAAACTAATCACCTACAACCAATTCTATTTGATGTCTACCACTTTACTCTCACTTTGAAGTGAACAGTTCTTTATTATGGCCTGAGATTTTATCAGTGGAACAAAAGAATGAAGTTGTAAGATACCTCGTACCACTTTTGCTTGTTGGTACCTTGAGTAGAAAATATGACTATTTTTATTTGTATTCACTAATGGTAAAAATTTAAAAGGAATATTATAAATAATATTAATTCCATCAAACATTAATTTAACATCTTCATGATGAACACAGACACAAACTCAGTACGTGCCACAGAGTACACATTCCTTTGGTCCGAGTTTGAAAATTTTTGAAAACCCTATTTTGATATACGGATATTGCTCTTTGAAACACTGGTAAGTTTTCTTAAGATTACATAGTATTAATCTTTTCTGTTTGTGAACTCTCTTTCCATCTTCTTTAACAGAAACACAATTCTTTTTGTCAGCCATAACCCTCCTCACATCATCAGAATTATAAAACTGAACAACCTTCTCTACTATAAATGTTCCCAAACTTTTCCTCGATTTAGGATTAGGAGTAGCCAAAATCCCCTTTTCTGCTCCTACTTATTTAGAAATTCGTATCATGTGAGTGGTGATACTAAAATGCTGTTGAATTTTACTGTAGGACCAACTTTAAAAAATTGTTAATATTTGTATTTTGAGATTTCTGCCGTCTGTTTCATGGAAGAAGTCTATCTAGTTTCTGCATTATACCGGAATTATTTGAATTTTCAGCTGAAGTTGAGTCTTCTGTGATATGAAATGTTTTATGTTTTATGTAACTTTCTGCATTTTTTGTTTTGGATATTTTTTGTAGGTAATTTTGTCTTTTTTATTGGCGATTCTCAATCATCACTAAGCTCTCACATATCTTCAATATATTATTATTTTTAAAGTTATTTCTTACTCGAAAGCAATCTGAAATCAGTGTAGTTCTGTGTAAAATATTATAAATTATAACTATTTTTTGCATTTTTAAAGTAAGCTGTCATAAAAAAAGAATTAAAAAAAAGCTGACCCTCTAAAATAACCCCATCAATAAATTTTATTTATTTTACTAGGTTACTTTACGACGCTTTATCAACAGCTTAGGTTATTTAGCGTCTGAATGAGATGAAGGTGATAATGTCGGTGAAATGATTCCGGGGTCCAGCACCGAAAATTACCCAGCATTTGCTCATATTGGGTTGAGGGAAAACCCCGGAAAAAACCTCAACCATGTAACTTGCCCCGACCGGGAATCGAATCAGATTCTATGTATCATAGACGTTGAATGTTGGTGTCATTGTAATTTTTTCTGGGATCATACTTTAATATTTTACTATTTATACTCTTTTAATTATATGAAAAATTCAGAAAAAATTACAGATCTCTTAGTTTGATCTGCAGAATATATTTTAGAAAATTTAAGCAAATACTAAACGGTCACGTTTCATATACAGATGTTTGATTTGACGTGGAATGACTCACATGCACACAGCACAACACGATACCTACTCCGAAAGACTTAGAAATTATTGTTAGATAAATTAAAGGTAAGCTGCTAAGTGTTGAATGGGCATTACGTGCTTTTAGAACTAGAGGTTATCTCTTTATTTACGTATAGTAACACCGCACCACTGATAATGTATTACTCGCTCTCGCTGCGGCTATCGCAGCTGTATGCTCCGGCGCGCGGTCTCACTCAATCCGACCCGAACACACCATCAGTAAATCATTTGCACAGCGACTTCTTATTCGAATAGCATTCTAGTACCAACGCAGTTCTACGTAAAACATTTCAAAGAATATAATGATATTTTTTTCCCTTTTTAGAAGTAGGCCCCTGGTATATAAAAACGTATTTTGAAAATATAACCCCCTAAAAGGGGCCCATTTTATGTTTTGATTGAACACTAAAATTAGTATATAATACTGCAATTATTGCACTTTAAAATGATATAAATACGGAATTTCTACGATTTATAGAATCTTCAGTATAACCATTTTCATAATACGTTGCACCCTAATTTATGGAAAAAGTAACATTTTAATTACTAAATAATTGTGTCCGTCCGAAAAAATTACCCATGGGTTATTTAATTTAATCACTAGAATATATATATATATATATATATAAAAATTGGAGCAAATACTAAGTTGTCATGTTTCGTAAGTGTTCGATTTGACATGGAATAACTCATACGTTCTATTGAGTTACTATTTAATAAGTACTCTACTTCTTTCCCAGCTGGCTTCATATCGTTGCGACCCCATTTAGCTGAATGGACATTAAAATCCCGTATATATATATATATATATATATATATATATATATATATATATATATATATATATATATATAACCATTGGAGAAGTTACAATTTACAAAATTCAGCGAATTTCCTGAAGGACTGTAGAGTGCAAAGACATTAAATTGGGTGTTATTCTTCCAAATGTTTAGTTGGATAATATTACCACAGTCACGAAACTTCAACACTTTTCCTGCCAACATTCGCGACATTAGCGCCCAAGCGGCAGGCAAGGCACTGGTCATAGTCTCGTTCAGCCAGCACGTGCTTTAAAGGGATGAGAGATGTTATAATAACGTTTTAATCATGCATCGGAATAAAGGCAATGTGTGCAATGACGAAAATTGCAGTAACAACAAGTTTAAATCTCCGAATTTGTCGTTCTTCAGATTCCCTAAAGACCAAGAGAAAATCATAACTCAGGAATAACCAATAATCCACGTTGTAGATAGCCTACGTATTGTGTTCTACAAAACATTGATTAGTTATCAGTTACCTATTTGTATGTCAGGAAGGAGAGTTTAAATAAAAACAAAGTAAATACCTGTTACAGTATACCGTATTATTTTTTTTTGCAGAAATCATATGTGTAGATGTGTAACCATTCCGATTTTGGATAATGTATCTACAGTTTTTAATGCAAGTAATTCCACACTTTTTGTATTCGTGTTTTTTTCTTTATATTTTTCAAAAGTTTGAACGTTATATTGCATTCAAGTAGGGATTATGGTGTTAATTTTTCAAGAATTCATGGAGTATTGTAATCCTTTTGCGAAATATTCACTTCTTGAATAAATCCAGACTGTGTCGATAGATTCCTGATGTGTTGGTGTAGATTCATGTGGCAGACGTATTAAGTTCTCAAGAGCCTTTTTAAATTTAATATAAAAAGCAATCTTTTCTCTAATAATTTGCATGACTGTTATTGGTGTTGATTTTACATTCCCAGTGATTATTTGAGCCGTTCAGAGCAGAAGTGGTTTAAGTCAAAATTAGGTAATGAGGTTTAAAGTAAATATTCTGTAAAATACAGCGCAAAGTAGCAATTAATATATCCTTCGTGCTATTCACTGACTACTAATAGTTTAAATAAATTCAATATTAACTGCTACTTTGCACTGTATTTCAAAGAATGTTTACTTTAACCCTCATTACCCATTTTGACTTACACCACTTCTGCTCTGAAAATAAAATTATGCCTACATTTTCTGACTTAATTGAAGTCACAATTTTTCCAACAAAATTGTTTGTTCATTTATTTGTTCTCACCTACGTCATATTAACAGTAAGGGCATGTAAATTACGTATTATATAGATAGGATAAGTTAAAATTAAGCTTATTTGTGAAAACTGGAAATGTAATGTAAAATGCGGTAAACTTGCCATAAACATTTAAACCATAATATCAGCACTATTTGTCACTCAAAATAATAAAGGAAATACCGGTTCTTAAGAAATGAAAAATAATGAACTTCATAAATCAATGTCTGTCATATTAAGGTTTAAATCTTCCCCCTTTTTATTTTCAAGTTTACCTCAGCGGCCGAGTTTACCCCAATTTGCGGTATGGAAAATAGTTAATTTCTCAGGAAATAGGGAGAGGAGTTCACCACGCAATGTACCCTACGAGATATGCCCTACAATTTTGAAGCTGCTAATTTTGACTCTTCTCACAGAAAATATAGAGTTCTAATGATTCATAAATATATTCAGGAATGAATTTAATTAACCATCCACGTACGAACAATTATATTATTTCAAACCATGATACGTGAACAGGGCCATGATTCAGTTGTAAGGAGCAGAAAGAATTACGTTTATTCCCAGCTTCTGAAACTTGTAGATTAACTGCGTGTGAAATTCTTCTAGGATTCTAAAGTAAAATTAATAAGAATCATATACACTTACTGTATAGCATAAAAATATAAAACAAATTACGCAAAACCCGTTTTCTCATGTGTTATCATATGTCGTGTGCACACTTTTAACTTGCTTACCGCTAGAGGGCTACTGTCACGCCAGCTGTCAAATGTTGGCATATTTTATACGTATGAGTTGCGTGACTGTAAGTATTAGACTGTGATATTACTTAGGTCGTGTGCATCACCCATTTATTTTACACTCTGAAAATCTGCAGTTATATTAATCTTAGAGCCAATGAGTATTTCGCTAGCTATTTGTATATACTATGGTAGAAGATAATGATTCTTGTCCTCTCTGATGTTTGATTCAATAATATTGTAAAAAAAATCTATATCTGCACTGTTCAGGATAACTTTGAGGTGAGGGACATGCCCCAGCGTTATAGTGGAGGATCTGAAGTAGTAATCGTTCGTTCTGAGAAGAGTGATTTCTTCTTGTAGAAGTAGACATTTGCCGAGTTGTACGTAGATATTTTAGCCATTGTATGAGCAATGTTTCCCGGTGCACCACGGGAAGGTAAGTCTACATGCACCCTACAAACATGTATGTATTCATATACACACCCGCACACACATACATACCATTAAAATTCTATTTGTTTTGTTAAGAATATATTCGTAAGATTATTTCTAGTTTATTTCCTATTTTCTTGAACAATTACATTCGAGATATACCGAAGTAAATTGACGTATTTGTTTTTCCAAAGTCACAAAATAATAATTGGTTTTCTATACTACACACATAATACATACGCAAGTGAATATATATAATTGCACCTTCCCATTGATAATGCAATCGTACGTGACAGTCTCTTGATATTATTACCTTACTGCATACGAAATTATGAGTTTAAAGTTGAAATATTAAGTGTTGTATCTTTACAATGAGACGAAACCAAATCAAACTAAGCCAAACCCAACCGAAGTCCACACATGTGCTGAGGTGCTGAGGTGAGGTATCTGAAATACTCTTTACAGTTGTGTTCACAATTTTGAATAACATGTTCAGTCTCTGTAACCAAATTATCAATAGTATTGTCCAAATTGTGTGGAGGGTAATTAAACTTGTAACCTTTGTTAAGAATGTCCAATTCATCTGTAGAGAAAGCTACGTTGGAAAGATTAATAGTTCTTTGTGCTGCATGGGTACTCACATTGTGAACAACTTCATTTTGTTTTAACAAAGAATCCAGCTTATTACGTAAAACGTCATGCTTTTTTGCCATAATGATCTCAAGTTTTTCAGAAAGGTGGTATTGAATAAGGTCCCATATGGGTCCAAAATATTGTGCAGCTGCAAGGTGTGTTTGATATAGCTTTCTATTCAAGTACTCTTTCTTACGATATAAGAATTTAATTTCATTATTATTACGTAATACTTGTGCATGCTCTTTTGTTCTTTTAGAAGCAAAGTTGTTAGCTTTAATATGAATAGTAGCATATTTAGGAATCACCTTGTGAGCTAAACATTGTTTATTAAACTTAATATTTGCTATTGTATTGTATAATTTAGTCTTTATATTCAAGCAAGAGTGAAACATTTTTGCCTGAATGGCGTTACAAAATTTGAAAGGCATGTTGGTCCGACAAGTTAACAAATTTAAAGAAATAAATATCAAAAGTCCTTCAATAACTGTCTATTCAAAATACAAAATATTACATAGGTTACATGAACGTATCTTTGACTAGCGCTTTCGCTATTATAATAGCATCTTTAGGTCAGACTTGCGTGATATTAAGCTTTTCATATAAAGACTTAGATGGACAAGTAACATCGAAATGTGTTAAGGTACATGACGTGAGAATATAAAAAAATTACAATGATAAGAAAAACAAGTAAAATTAGACTTATGAACAGTAGAATATATATATATATATGACAGTTGAACCTTCATGAGGTCTCAAAATGAATACATAAAAGTATTTGGAGTTAAAGCCTGCAGAAACATGTATGCAGCTTATAGATCAAAATTTGTTTAAAAATTGAAGTCTGCAAAACATATATGCAGCTTAAAATTGAGACACAGTCAGTTAAAAGAATAACAAATTAAAATATTGTTTTGCATCAGTCATCACGACGTGGCAGCACATTGTAAAATCTGCAAAAATCAATAATAAGTTTTAGTGAAGGGACCTGTATAGAAACAGAAAGAAAAATGAAGTGACGATGAACCACTTACGAGATCTTTGGTGTTGGAGATACCATACTTGTAAGATTATTCAGAATTATCAAAATGATCCCAACACAAAACGACAGTTTAAAGAAGCCAAATTAACCCACCAGAATGTTATTGCACTTGGTAAAAAACTCAAACATAATAATTTGATCCACACTAAAGCTGACAAGGACAATGTAGTTGTGATCATGGAAAAACCTGATTACGTTAATAAAACATATGAATTCATCGCTAAGATTATTTCGAACAAATTAATTCTTACCCCATTGATAAACTTCAGAAATCTATAAAATCAGCCATAAAATCTGCTCCGGATATCATAAATGAGAAAAATGCACACAAATATATTGCTAAGAATCCAATTTTACCAACCCTTAAAGCTTTACCAAAAACCCATAAAAAGGATTTATCTATGCGTCCGGTTGTTAATAGCGTAAATTCACCTAACCACAAAATTAATAAATTTTTGTTGAAATATTTTAAACAAATACTTAAGATGGATAATAGATATTCTTTGAATAATTCCCAACAACTTATTGAAAGATTACAACGCTTAAGTATTAATAAATCCACAAAACTTGTCTCTTTGGACATCGAAAATTTATATACCAATATTCCATTTGATGAAACTTTAAAGATAATTTCAGAGAAATTGCACAAACTTAACACCGATGAAAAAATCATCAATCAATTAATGCAGTTGCTTTCTGTTTGCACAAAACAAAATTATTTCCGTTTCGACAATAAATATTTCTTACAAACTCGAGGTGTAGCAATGGGTGACTCTCTTTCCGGTTTTTTAGCCGACGTATTTCTACAGAGCTTGGAAGACAAACATATCGAAAAACTTGCTGCTAAACATAACATCATTTCTTACAACAGATATGTTGACGACACCTTGTTAGTTTTTGAGAGTCATGCTGACACCCGTGAAGGTATCTTGCATTCTTTTAATAGTTTACATCCTAACTTAAAATTTACCATAGAACTTGAATGTAACAAATCTATAAATTTCTTAGACTTAAAAGTCATCAGAAAATATAAAAGTTTCGATTACGATATCTTTAGAAAACCTACAAACACTACCCATAATATTCACTGCCAATCCAGTCATCCCCAGTCTCATAAGCATAGTACTTTCGTTTTCTTAATTGATAGATTGTTGAATGTCCCCCTTTCCAAGAAAAACTATTTAAAAGAATACAAATATATAGTTAGATTAGATTAGATTAGATTTATTTATTTAACCTGGTAGAGATAAGGCCGTCAGGCCTTCTCTGCCCCTCTACCAGGGGATTACAACTATAACATGAACAATAAGATTACAATTAATATTAAATTTACAATTACAATTACAATAAAAATTAAAGTACGACAAGAATACCTGATTAATGAAAGCTAGACATTTTATCATAGAAGTTAAGAACAAAGAATATTTTTGTATTTACTAAATTACAAATTAAACCTACAATAACAAAATTCTATAGTGATGAAATTACCGGATATTGAGATATTTTGTGGTAGATTAAAAGAACTATTTACAAGAAACTATGTCTGAACGAGTCTCAATTACTGACCAAGTGCCTAGTAAGTTTGCGTTTGAATTGAATTTTATTTCGACAGTCCCTGATGCTAGCAGGTAACGAATTCCAGAGTCTTGGCAGGGCTATTGTGAAAGAGGATGAGTATGAGGAGGTGCGATGGGATGGTAGGACTTGCAATAGAAAATGGATTCAATAAAAAAATTGATAGATAGACTTCTTTCTAAAAGAAAATCTCTTTTAAACAAGAGTTCAGATATTACGCTCACGCCCTTGACTGATACTAAAAAATCTAAATACTGGAACACAATTTCTTTTTATAATAATGTATCATACAAGTTGCATAATTTTTTCAAAAAAGAAAATGTAAAGGTCTCTTTTAGAACAGGTAATAAACTTAATAATGTTATTTCAAACAATATTTGTAACTTCGATAAATATGCCGGTGGTGGAGTGTACATGCTGCATTGTAAGAATTGCCCAAAAAAGTATATTGGCCAAACTAAAAGGAATTTTAGGACTAGATATTCTGAACATAAAGCAGATTTCCGTCACAATCGTAATAAATCCAAATTTGCAACCCATTTGATTGAGAACAACCATGAACTTCAAAAAATGTCCGACGCTTTACAGATTTTAAAACCCATCAGTAATGGAACCTTTAATTTAGTTGCTGAAGAATTTTACATAGCTAAATCGCTTAATAATACTGTTTCATTAATTAATGAACAATTACCTAGTTCCGGTAACCCCTTATTTAAATTAGCCAATGGAAACTCTTCTCACTGCGGCACCACTTACGTCATGACGTGTTTTCTTACACTGTGTTATTGCACCAGTCACTACCACGCTACCGACCAGGCAACATTACTTCTTTTTACTACTCCAACACCAAAGAGCTCGTAAGTGGTTTATCGTCACTTCATTTTTCTTTCTGTTTCTATACAGGTCCCTTCACTGAAACTTATTATTGATTTTTGCAGATTTTACAATGTGCTGCCACGTCGTGATGACTGATGCAAAACAATATTTTAATTTGTTATTCTTTTAACTGTCTGTGTCTCAATTTTAAGCTGCATATATGTTTTGCAGACTTCAATTTTTAAACAAATTTTGATCTATAAGCTGCATACATGTTTCTGCAGGCTTTAACTCCAAATACTTTTATGTATTAATTTTGAGACCTCATGAAGGTTCAACTGTCATATATATATATATATATATATATATATATATATATATATATATATATCCGACTGTTCATAAGTCTAATTTTACTTGTTTTTCTTATCATTGTAGTTTTTTTATATTCTCATGTCATGTACCTTAACACATTTCGATGTTACTTGTCCATCTACGTCTTTATATGAAAAGCTTAATATCACGCAAGTCTGACCTGAAGATGCTATTATAATAGCGAAAGCGCTAGTCATAGATACGTTCATGTAACCTATGTAATATTTTGTATTTTGAATAGACAGTTATTGAAGGACTTTTGATATTTATTTCTTTAAACTTCTTTGTGAACTTATGATTGAGGGTTCACGTAGAAATAACCCTTTTATATTTTGCCGGATGTATATCTTATTAAAAAAGCAAGGAGGGGTCTAATGAGACTTTTAAACCCATCTAGCGTCGCCACGGCAACTGAGCGAAACATTGGCGTGGCGATCGTTCTAAAACTGCAGTTTTCCTCTTAATACTGTTGACAGAGCAGGTAGAACTCGTTCTACTATGGAATTAAGGAGATATTTCTTGTGGTGTTCGGGTGATTTTTATTGTGCCGTTTATGTGAGCGAGTAGTAATAAGCCTAATTGTGTTGTTCTTGATGTAAATCCGATTATATAATCTGTAAGGAAGAGACGTTTCTTTTATCCACCCAAAGACTAGACTATTTTTCAGAAGTGGCGTAGAGCAATTCCACGGTGACAGACAACTGTATTCTCGTTCTTATATCTGTGATATCCATTTTTCTGAGGTTTTGAATGTAAGAGCCGATAAATTTATTATTGCCGGTAAAGAGGTTGGACTTCCACGCATGAACTGGCGACCAAAACCGTATGCCATAACACATATTTTCCCAAACTTGCTTCGATATCTTAAAAAAAAGAAAAGAAGAGGAAATATCCAACCAAGAAGACATCAATCCTTTCTCATAACAATGTACCCTTACCAAATACTATCTGGCTATGGCCAATTCCATTGACGCTAAATCACCCAGTAGTTGATACAGCATCGTTAAAATCCGAGTAAAAATAATTGGATATGACACCCGAAAATCAGAAGAACACCTTAGCTAATCTTGCGCTTGTGTGCATTTATGTGCCATTACTCCACACCGGAATGCCCAAAATTATGTCTAGTTACATTGACCGTAATTCCTTCGAAGGAATGAACCCCAGAACAATATTTGAGCTGTTTAATGTGTTTTCAAAATCGATATTTTTAGAGTATAAACTGTGATGGGTTCGGAGGAAGTGAAAATACAAAAGAATTCACAAGGTGAATGAAAGACCTTGCAGATACGCTGAACTCAAAGACTCCCTCCTCTGCCCTGTACAAAGGATGCTAGCATTACATGATTTTAGAAAATATATTACACGTAATTGGCAATACAAAGAACACGTTTGCCTAAGAAAGAATCCTTGAATTATTTAGAGTGACAATTCAAGAGCATTTACAAAATATATTAATTCTTGTGGGATAGCAGATTTAAATATAGTCTGACAGAAAAAATTAACCAGGATCTTCTAGAGCAGTGGTCGTCAGCACTCGCTGAAATGTGCAAAGGGTACGCGGTGCTGTCCCGTGTGCACCGTCGTGCAACAGGGAGAGATAGAGAGCATACCCACTAGCAGCTACGGAGTGCACCCTAGTGCACTGGCTTTTCCGCGGGTAAGAGAGACTAGCCCCAGCGTGCTCTGTGCTGACGATCCCTGTTCTAGAGCGACATTTTGGAATTAGAAACTGATTATCTTGTGATGATCACCATAGACTTTCTACATCTGAACATTTTTCAATCTGTGCCGGTTAAAAGAATGTGCTGTATTCAAGTGCTAATTGTGAACTCCTAATTGGATCCAAGCACCTAGCTTCTACTTCACTAAATATACATGTTTAATTATTAATTGTTTTATTTTTAATAATATCACTTTAGTCGTAATTAACGTAAAAGTTATTTCGGTAACAAAAGTACAGTTTTAATTCTACTTTGCATCTAGGCTACAACTTAATCTGGTTTACAATTTTATTACATTTGTTTATTACGTTTCCATATTATAAGAGGTTTCTAATCGAGCATATGAGAAAGTAATAGATCTCATGCAAAAGTCGTTAATTTAATATTCTCCAATAAGTAGCATACAACCAGTTAATACAGTGTTACTAATTTTTTTTAATTTTACAAAACACAAAATAACCTAGGTATTTCAAAAGATCAAAGCTTACATTAGCATAGATATAATATCGAAGCTTAATTTATGAGTCTAAGTTGCACGTAATATTTCTTGTTCCCCTGAATTAAGTATAAACCAGAAACAACTGCAACTAATGACTAAATAGCAGATAAAAACTATTGGTGAAAATAAAGTGTCTCCTTTATTATATTATATCCTTTCTTGTGTATAAAAACTATAATTTCATGTCAATGCGTACTTTATAATGCCATAAAAAATGTTACGTTTTGCGATGCTGTACTTTTTCTTGCGTACTTCTGGCTGAAGCCGGCACAATGTTCCATTTTTAGGTTAATTATTATATTTAATATTCAGGGTTGTGTTATATAACTCACAATTTGTTAATGTAGTAATATTACATTTTTAAAGAAGTAAAATATTGTAACTAAGTATTCTGCAATACATTTTTATCTAATTGGTTATTTTTAAAAACCTTTTGCATTCGCTCGAATAGCGATCCTGAAACTGCGGACGGAAATAGAGCTAGCGCCACTCGGCGACGAACCACTGAACTAGAGAAAGTGACGTCGCTTTCTCTTCTAGCCGCTCTGATATAGGTAAGCATCCTATCCTAAATTTGGACACGCTATCTTGTTTGAGAAATTGTATCTGCAATATAAATATTCTTCTTCTTCTTCTTCTTCTACTTTTCCAAGGATTGGGGTTTATCCCATTCCGCGCCAAAGACATTTATTCTTGAAACTGGTCTTTCCATCTGGTTCTCGGCCGTTCTATATCCCGTCTTCCATTTGGTTTATAAAAGAAAGCTCGCTGCGGTCTGTCAGGGGACATTCGGTCGACATGCTCTTGCCAGTTCTTGTGGTACTGAATTGCCTCTTGCACTATACTACTTCTTACACCAGTGCCGTTCTTATGGCTGCACTTCTCACTCTGTCTCTTAGAGATACTCCTAATAGCCGTCTCATAAATCTCATTTCTGAGCTTTCAATTTTATTTTTGTCTTTTTTCCTCATTATATATTATAAAGTAACATAGGTTTCGATACTATATTATGCAATCTGAGTTTGACCTCCTTCCTCATTGAATTTCCTAAGTATCTGTTAACACATCCATTTATTGAATTATATTTTATTACATTGTTGTCAAGATCTTGGTTCAAATTATATATGGATAGGTCGCATCCCAGATATTTAAAAGTATTTACCTGTTCTATTAACTGATCATTTATAACGATTTTAGCTCTTCTGTTGTATTTTCCTTCCATAGCCATTACTTTGGTTTTATTGATAGATATTTTCATATTAAAGGTTTCCAAGACTTTATTTAGTTTTGTTACATTCTCTTGCAGATCATTTTCAGATTCGGCGAACAAAACCTGGTCGTCAGCAAATAGTAAGGTATTTATTGATTTATTTAATCTTAATTTAATAAGTAATATAAATATCAAAGCCAAATTTACAAGTAAGAATTCTGATATTTGGCATAGGCCCACTTACTACCGAAATAAATTTATTGTGTAATGTGTAGCAACTGGCTACCACACAACATTACTGCAATAACTTATGAGAAAAAAATTTAACTACATCTTTTTTCTGTCTCATAAATATTGTGAAGTACACATAACGGCAAAAAGACTGGGCCGACTCTTGGTCGATAGAAATGCTGAGTTCCATCGCGCGGTTCACTCGTGTAAACGTAACGCACTGCAACGCATTGGTGTGGCATCTCTTCATTGAAAGTCATCCGTCTATAATGTAATGAACCTTACGAGCTCTGTGTGGCCCAGTGGTAAGATGTCTGACATCCGTACCAGAGGTTGTGAGTTCGTCTTCCGGTACGCTAAAATTATTATTTTTTATTTTAATTTTTAATTAATTTATTAGTTTAAATGTGAAATGGGATTTGTTAACAAACTTCGATATGCCTACCTGGTAAAAATATTATTGCCCATCACCTGTGGGCTATTAATAGGCGAGACCTGGCCTGTATAAACAAAAATACTTGTTTCAGATCCTAAAAAACCGGACGCATATCAAACACAAATAAATAATTAAATAAACAAAAACAAACAATTTGTTAATTTATTAACAAAAAAAAAGGCCTGTGGTGGGGACTAGTATCTTGTCCACAAACCATCTGCGTCAACAACTGCCCTCATTCTGCGCGGCTTGGAGTCCACAAGATTATGGAACAGGTCTAAATTCTTGGCCACCTCCTCCCACGCATCTAGAACTCTGTTCCACAATTCCTCAGGTGTCCGAACGGGTGGTTGTTCTGCCCAATTAGAGCGTAGGATCCTTTTGACTGCAGCCCACAAATTTTGAATCGGATTCATATCTGGTGATTTTGGAGGCCAGTCGACCGGGTGGACATCATGCCTCCTCGTAAACCATCTTTGAATCCGGTTGGCGGTATGTATCGGATGATTATCCTGCTGGAAGAAAAGTGTTCCTTCTGGATATCGTTTTCGGGTGGAAGGGATCATTACATTTGCCAAAATGTGTTCGTAGACTTCTGCCGTAAACAGACCATGGATACGTTCCAGAAGTCCTGCCCCATCGTATGACATCCACCCCCAACACGCGACCCTCACGCAACCAGACCTGTTAAGTCGTCCCACGAAGCGTTCATCGTATCGATGGCCATCCATACGATAAACTAGGGCAGGGCCATCGTTGCTACTGGATACAATTACCTCGTCGGAGAAAATGACATTTCTCCAATCGAAGTCCTGTCGGAGAGTAGCATACGCAGAATAACCTATGCGAACCAGGGCAATGAGTTATTGTCTCCGTGCCATCTTCAAGCATAATGACGAGACAACGTTTTATTACCAGATAGGAGTATTGCTTGAAAGAGAGAGGGAGGTTTATTATTTATTAAAGTTTGGGCATATTCTAAGAGATATCGCCACATAATTATAGCTTTGCGAGACATATATGATGGCAAATTTGTAATTAAAAAAATAATATTGTGGGAGATTCGAACCTTGAGCTACTACTATCAACTTGTTCAATAGACCAATGCCGTAACGACTTAAGCTACTGTGACTGTTAATATCGTTTCCGCATAATGCATGGTGTTCCTGTTCATATTCTCTTCGGTTGATTTTGTATTTATCAATTTTATTATTATTTCACTCTTCAGAGGCCCTGATGTATCTGGAATCAACCCTACATTCGATTGTATAACATATTTTAGACTCTTAAACAAAATACAGCAAATTTAAATCGTTTAATTATGTGTTACCTGGTGAACTACGGCTTTGACGAGACGAGCATGCGCAATGTTGTGTGTCTGGAACTTAAGAAATTGTCGGCCGGCTCATTCTTTTTGCCGTTAAGTGTACAACTCTTGCCATACATAGCACATGACAGAATAAAGTAGAGAGAAAAGGTGGAAGGATAGAGGAAAACGAAAAGGGAAAGAAGACAAAACGTTATTAAGAGGAAGTAGACTTGGAAAATTCTCAAGTTAGGTGAAAAATTGAGTACCGCACCTTAAAATTTTCTGGGTACAAGTAATCAATCCTCTTTCACCGTGTCAGTTTCTTGAATATGGAACACTTTGTTTCGTCATATCAGGGAGAGCCGAACGGTTAATCAGTTTAAACTAAGCATACAAATTACACATTTCTACATGGTATTGATATGTGAGTGTTAGCGGATACTTATGTTATTCTGTGTGTTTATATGTAAAAAAAAATTGTACAAAATTGTAAAAATTGTAGAACATTACTAAATTGTAAAACTATAAAAATTTGTAAAAATTGTAATTGCAATATTGTAAAATGTTGACATGTTCCACATCTTAAAGCTTCATTGCTCATGTAAGATCTACGGAATAAAATAAATGAATGAATGAATGAATGCCATTTAGGTCTGTCATAAAGAAGAAACAGCTTATCATAAACTGTAAACTACATAATTAAGTATTATAATTAGTCAGTATATCATTATATGTAAGCTCATCAATCTGCAAGATAATGATTTTATATTTAAGTATAGAGGGAATGAGTGAAAGAGTGAGTGAGTGAGTGAGTGAGTGAGTGAGTGAACGAATGAATGAATGTTTGAGGGAATGAGTGAGTGAGTGATCGAATAATTAAATGCATAAAACAATGTTTGAAGAAATGAGAGAAAGAGTGAATGAGTGAGTGAACGAACGAACGAATGAATAAATGAATGAATGTTTGCAGGAATGAGTGAGTGATTGAATAAGTTAATGAATGAATGTTTGAGAGAATGAGTGAGTGAGTGAATAAGTGAATGAATGTTTGAGGGAATGAGTGAGTGATTGAATTAGTGAATGATTGAATGAATTAATGAATAAATGAATGAATGAATGCTTGAGGAAATGAGCGAGTGAATATCTGAATGATTGAAAGTATGAATGAATGTTTGAGAGAATGATTGAGTGATTGAATAAGTGAATGAATGAAAGAATGAATGAATGTTTGAGGGAATGAGTGAGTGATAGAATATTTGAATGATTGAAAGAATGAATGTTTGAGTGAGTGAGTGAAGGATTCAATAAATAAATAAATGAACAAATAAATAAACAAATGACCAAACAAATGAACAAATAAATAAATAAATGACCAAACAAATGAATGAATAAATAAATAAATAAATAAATAAATAAATAAATAAATAAATAAATAAATAAATAAATAAATAAATAAATAAATAAATAAATATATAAATGAATAGTACACGCAGAAAGAATATGGACTAATATTTTAAATAACTGTGTGTGTAGATAATGGTGTTAAGAATATTTCTGAAATAACGTCGGCAGTGAAAGAGTGTGGTAGTTAAGGAGCAGGACGTACATCCGAACACTAGAAAGAGAATGGTGGATAACACCGACCACGACAGACTGCTGCATGAGGGTGTATATGACCGACAAGACTTCACGACAAGTAGTGCGTATTGTAGAATATTATTACGCATGCTCTGGGAAAAAATAATGGTAATAGGAACAACTATTTTGAAAAGACGTTGAGAGTGATTTTATCTCGACAAGTGAAGTGATTTTGAGATAAAGACGCTTCGCCTGTGTTGCTGTATTCTGAAGCCCAACTTTTTGTTAAAATCTTATTTTGTTTTCCTATGCATGGTATGAATGCAATGAAGCGCATGTGCCTCGAAAGTGTATACGTGCTTCCATTTGCACACAATATCACTTGGGAAATTATTCAGATTCACATTTTCACACTTGCAACAATTCATGTCTAGTGTATATTTGGGATGTACTCGAAGGTTAGAAGACCTGATAACTTAAATTACATATTATTTTTGTGTCTTTGTATTTATATTTTCATATTGCTGAAGTCTCAAAACTTGAAAGAAGAAAAGTTAATAAAAATGTGTAGCCATAATTTTGTATTCGTGGACAGGTACTCATAGAAACTATTTACTTGCCCAACACAAAGCATACACAAAAAATATTAATTCATTTCGGCTTTATAAATCTGTAGAATGTTCTTTCGCTTCAACATTTAATCACAGCAAGAAACCTTCTCCAAAAGGGTCACACAAAGTATAGACGAAATTTATAAATGTATGAATACGTCAGCTCTTGTTAATTTATCATTTCACGTAAGACATGTTTTAATAAATTAATTTTAAGTAAGTGGAAAATCTTTAGCGTTAAGTGTTGATAAATCGCAGAAGGTATAACACATAAAAGACCGACAAATTCGAGCAATATATAAATAGACTTTTTTTTTCAAAGAGATCTCGTGAAGAACGTCTTTTTAATTCGAAGAGCAATAATGATAAATTTAATTATTTTAATTCTCCCTTAATTACTTTACTACTAAGAAATATATTTGAGACAGTAGTATATTTAGCTCAGTAATGTTTTGAATCAACTAGTTCTCTGCAAATTGTGTCAAATTACAGAGGTTTCCACCTGTCGAATTTCTTGCGAAAATATATCGATTTAACGGTTAACTTATTAACGTGACGTATTTTAATGTTTGAAATGTATCAAATGAGCAAATGGTCTACTATCTACGGTTATTTTCTGCAGCAATTTTCTGTAAATTAGCTGATTAGTAAGATAGGATTTACAGAACGTTCTTCGATGAGTTAGGTTACGTAAGGATAATCTAGAAGATAGTACTAAAATTGTATCTTTACAATAACTCTACCAAAGCATTCAACATAAAGTAATACACCAAAACAAGGATAATATGTATTTTCATCCAATTTATGATGCACAGAGATACATAATCTATTACAGTAAAAGTTATTACCAGAAGATGTTTCAAATATTTTAACTTTGAATCGTCTTCAAAATTAACATCTTTTACCGAATAAAAATGTGAGAAAGATACTTCATCAACTTAGGTTTATTTATTCATCATAATTTAAATTTAATTTTATTCGTAGGTTCTTCAACAAATACATGTTTAAATAACGATCACACAGTTGGATTGCGCGAGGTCGTTAAGAAGTGTGTGTGTGTGTATGTGTCAGGATTGAATGTATTTTAACATCTGTGGAACCTGTTACAGTATTGTTGAAGGATGCGTATGGTACTCGTATTTATTATAAATTATCCACTATATCTCTCTGTTTTAGAAGGGTTCTGGCCATTTAATCCAAGAATATTTCACACAAGGGACAATTCACCCAAAATATTTCACCCAAGAAAATTCATCCAACAATATTAATTCAAAGATAATTCGCCCAACATATTCCATTCTTACCCTCACCCTAGTAACATTTACCCAACAATATTCCCATATCCATATCCATGGTAATATGGTAATATTTCTCTTTTGTATACAGTTTTAAATTTCCAGTTGCTCATAATGAGCGACCAGTGTGAAATTATACAAAGTGAAAGGAATGAAATCATTTTGGTCCACAAATGATATCTATACAACTTGCACAAAAGAAATTCTAACAGAACTAAATTGTATTGGGTTTGTAGAAGAAAACCAAATTGCACGAAACGGGCTATTACTACAGCGCCGAATGCTAATGATGTACAGATTTTGAAGGCTGTTGATCACGATCATCCACCATCGCTAGAAGAAGTGGAAGACCTAAGGCGCTGTATTAGACTAAAGAGAGAGCTGCAGAGAATGAGCCTGTTGCGGGTCCAGCGCAAATTATCGAACGTGACTTGTACCGTCAGGAGTGCTTATGTTCCTTCCTTTGCGTGAGTCACTAAAAACGAACATGAATAAAAGACGTCAGAGAAAATTTCCCTCAAACCCAAAGTCACTATCAGATCTTCATGCTTCCGCAAGAATTCCGAATAACAAGTGGCGAACAGTTTTGATGACAATGACAGTGATGATGAAGACTATTTTGATCGAATAATAATACTTCCTTCGAAATCCCACCTACGAAATCTGTCCTGTTCTGCAACCTGTTATATAGACGGGACATTCCATACAGCTCCAGACATATTTAGACAAATATTATAAATTTGGGACAATTTCCTTTAGTTCAACTTTCTTCTGGATTAATAATTTTGGGCAAATTATCCAATAAACGAATGTTCCGAGGATGAAAATGCTCCTGGACGAAAATTCCTAGGATGAATTTGCACCAAACCATTTTAGAACCTCATGAAGTAAAATAATTTATTTTCAGCTGGATTACTTTCATTGTGTTAACTATAACGAGGAAGCATGATGATGATGATGTAAAAAATATATTTCGAGATATATTTTCATTACATATGCCGTCTGTCTGTCTTTCTATCTGTGAGCAGATATTTCTCCCAAACTATGATATGAATATCGTTCAAAGGTATACAGTATGTTGCAGTAAATTAAATTGGGAATGATGCACATGAAGTACAGTCATTTATGTTAAATAGATGGTACTTCATTTAAAGAAAATAATTTACTGAAAAATAGGCTCTGACGTTTCCAAAATTCGCTCAGTTCATTTGGCCATTTTTATGATTTGTACATACAGAGTCAACCATAAGTACTCTAATTAATTTGAAGAGTTTATTCTTCGAGATATTTGAAACAAAAAGTTTAATACAATTTTGTTCGTGTCTGCTTACTTTTCGAGAAAAATATATGTTGTACGAAACCTATCATAGCGTATTTCGGGAAAGCTATTGAATTAATTTCCAATATGCCCCGTCAATTTAAGAGATCACTATATTATAATAATAAATTATTTAAAAAATACAGTTTTGTAGTTAAAATGTGCAGAAACTTGATCTGAACAAATGTAACTTTTTGCTCTGCAAAGGGATTTTGAAGCATGATGCACTGTGACAACGCTATACAAGTTATTGCAGCGCGCGCATGCGACAGCTAGAAATGTAGACGCAACACAATTGCTTTTAAAGCTGGCTCTGGAAATTAGATTTCTTTTATGTAAGTTTACCGGTTACCACTTTAAAAATTAAAGTAGGAGAGAACTATTTCTAATTGGCAGAAGAAAATGCTCGTAGTATAACAAACGGACATTCTTTTACTCATTAATTATATTTGTATAATGTAAAATAAGCTTTACTTATTCCCTCTGTTCAACAAATAATTATTTAAAATTAAATCGAAGTGCTTATAAGCAATATTTTTAATTTTGTTCATTACTTTAACGTAAAATAAGCATGTCGTAGGCCTATTTGTATTTTTCCTTTAGAGTTTTAAATGTTTTAAAATTTTGTTTTTATGAAGTAAAATAGGCATAATTATTTTACGATCTCTTCAATTGAAATGGGAGTGTAGAAATATTTCTCAATCTTTTCAATTTAGTTTGAAATAAGAGTATCTTATTATCTGTGTTCTCTGAAAATTTTATTAAAATTAGGTTGCAAAGTTTATTATAAATTTTCCAAGATTCTGTGTAACGTGAAATGAGCATTGTTCATTCCCGTTCTCTTAATACAGTTTGAACACAAAAATTAGACGATATATGATTATATATATTTTCTTAAGATTTTAAAAACAATGTACATAGAAATAATCTTCAACAAGCCAGCTGAAGATGTTCAGAGCAACACAACTTAATGTATACTCCCTGCTGATTGCAACGTTGCACGATTTTATAATTAGTCTAATGTATTTTAAAATGAAGTTTTTCTGGAAAACTATTCGAAAATTAGCTAAATGGTATTTGACTTTTTGTTGCTATTTACTGAAGGAACCATCCACCAGAATTAATGGCATTACTTACAGTCCACTTGAGCCCTCATTATAGGTTTTCTTTCAAAATAAGGGCAAACCTTGTCTAAAAGTTTGTGTTAGTGTGCATGTCACTTGAAAACTCGCCCAGCCCATAGAATGGTGGATACGAAAACTAGCCCAGTTATTTCATAAAAATGGACTGAACGCGTTTTGGCATCACACTTTTCAATTTCTTTGCTATCATCATTTGAGTGGATGAATGCTGTTCCTTTCCATGCTATTCTCACCTGTACACGAACTTTTGTCCCAAAACTTTCTTGATGATGTTCTTGTCGTAGTAGTAGCGTAAAGCCCGACTCAACTTATCGTAGTTCATGTTGGTTTTATTCTTCCGAAGTCCCCAAAGTCGAGCCACTTCTTCCGCATTAACCAACTTAAATTCTCCGTCATTGTTGGTCCACGTGATAATGCTTGTGTACTGGTTGCTGATCAGCAGCTCCAGCAGAAACTGCCACAACGTGATGTTCGTCTCCATGTAACCTAAAAAAGATAATTGGCTAATTTTGATAATGAAAGTAATTCCACAATCTTGACTGTAACTGAGCTTGAAACCGGAAGTAATGAAGAAATTAACATCTCCATGTTTCGATACTATATACAGATTTCATCATTAGGGGAAAGTGGTCGTATCTATCTGTTGAACATGTATGACGTAGCCTATGTAGTTCGAAACAGTAGAGATGCTAAGTTCCAGTTCACGGTGGAATTACCTGTGGACACAATCACCGTGAAAGACTAAATCTCATAATGGAAGTCTTTTTTTAGTGGGTTATTTTAAGACGCTCTGTCAACTACTGTGGTTATCCAACGTCTGAATGACATGAAGGTGATAACGCCGGTGAAGTGAGTGCAGCCAGGGTCCAGCATTTGCTCTTAATGGGTTGAGAGAAACCTCCGGAAAAAATCTCAACTAGGTAACTTGTCCCGAACAGGATTTTAACCCAGACCCGCTCGTTTACTGTCTGGCATGCTAACCGTTACTCCACAATGGGAAGGAAGTATACTTCATTTTTGTCTCTCGTCTCAACGGACCGACACACTTACACAAAGGGAACTTGAAATTGGAACATTACGCTTCTTTTCTTTACTTGAGTATTTAACGACGCTGTATCAACTTTATTTAGCGTCCATGGGATTGGTGATAGCGAGATGATATTTGTCGAGATAAGGCAGAGGATTCGCCATAGATTATTACCCGACATTTGCCTTACGGTTGGGGAAAACCTCGGAAACCTAACAATATAATCAGCCCAAAGGGAATCGGACCCACGTCCGAGTGAACTCTGGATGCCTCAGACGACTGAGCTACGCCGGTGGCAAACCAATTGTGAAAACAAGATAATAGTAGGCTAACAGAGAAGGGAAATGAAAATACCAATAATTTAAAGTGCAAACATTTGTAAAAGATTATGATCCCAGTAAATGTTTGCTTTTACACAATTTTGATAGGAATATATTATTTTAATGTACCGAAGTACATAAGATTTTCATGCAGATATTCTGCGTCATCATACGTTTCTCCTTTCCATTACTCTTTCATAGTTCGATAGGAATGTTTATTATCAAATAACGCTATCTCCTATTTCTCAATTTTGCAGGAGAATGAAAAGAAATTACATTATACCATATAAAAAGGGAATTATTGTATTATTTCTTTAATTTTCAGAACACACTATATTTGGTTAAAGTTTCATGTAATTATCTTGGTTCTAAAATTATCAATTTGACGATATTCTCATTCTTCCGCAAAATTTATTATCTGCAGGTAGCGTTGTTTGAATTTAAGCCCATTACGATCAGTATTTCTGAGCCTTTTCTTTGAGGAAAATGATACTTTTATCTTCAAGTTCGTAATACATATAAAACTAAATATAATACTTGTACTGATTAAAGTGACGTGAATACGTAATAATTAATAAAAATGTGTAACATTATTAATTAGTTCAAATGAACATAGCTTATACACTAATCAGAATTGTCGAAGGAACATGTCAGGAATCTTTAATAATAATTTGTCCCAAAACAAATCTGTATTCTTTATTCGGAACAGTAGTTGTTTCTTCTGTATTATTCTTATTCAGGGTAGGCCTATATTACTCCCTTAATAACAGTAACCTTTCAGTTGTTACCCTTAACAACACGCTAATCCCTTATTCATCTGTCGTAAAAAATCTTGGCTTCTTTTTTGATAATAATCTAAGTTGGAATTTTCAAGTTAAAGAAACGATAAAAAAAATCTGTTCCTCCTTTCACTCTTTGAGTCGCTTGAGAAGCTTCTTGCCCCAGCAACTAAAACTTACCCTAGTACAAACCCTAGTAATGCCGCACTTCGATTATTGTGACGTTTTGTTAAGTGATCTAAGTTCTGAACTGTCAGTCAAGTTACAGCGAGCTCAGAATATGTGCGTCAGATACGTGTGCAACATCCGACGATATGATCACATATCACCGTCCTTCGCAAGTCTCTCGTGGCTCCGACTTAAAGAACGCAGAACTTTACACTCTTTGTCTTTACTCTTTCGAATTCTGCACACCTCAACACCAAATTACCTTTCGTCTCGTTTCTCTTATCTATACTCTAACCACGACGTAAATACCAGATCACTTATCTGTGGCACGCTAAATATACCTCTTCATAGAACATCTTGTTATTCCTCATCTTTTACAATATCCACCTCGCGTCAATGGAATTCCTTGTCACAAAGTATTAGGGGCTGCAAGACAACAAACACCTTTAAGAACAGCTTAAAAGATAACCTTATTAGCATTTCACTCCAATCATACTGATTTAAAATATTACTGACTACACTGTTGCTTTTTTCTTTAGACATCATCCTGATTGTGCTGCATTCTCAAAATTGTCTCATAATAATCTCTTTCTATTATCTAATATCATTTGAAATATATTAACATTCTATGTATTTTAGTTTAATTCTGCTACACAGTTTATTTCAGTGTTTAACTAATAGTTCATAGTATTTTGTTGATTAATTCATAAATAACTCTTGTATACATGTAACTCTCACCTAAATCAAACTGTTGAATTCTTTGTAAGTTCATGCATATGTATATACACTTTTTGCTGGTTGAGTGGAAGAGAAGGCCTTACGGCCTTAACTCTGCCAGCTAAAATAAATCATATTATTATTATTATTATTATTATTATTATTATTATTATTATTATTATTATTATTATATTAAATGCTTTCAACTAGAATTATTTTAGGAACTCAGAGTTCCTTAGACAATAGAAGAGATGGATTCAAAAATATCCCAAGTCACTTTTAAAATATTTTAACTTGTTCTATTCACGTTTTAATTTGAATTGTTGATTTAAAAAAGCAACCTACATCACAAAAAGTAAAGCTTAGGAAAACTGAAAAAAAAACTGCATTACTTTTAAATTATGACTATTTTTGTTTCACAAATTGTGTGTTCAGAAAATATTACGTTGTTTACACCTATTATGAAGCATACACACTTGCAATTACAAATAATTATTTAAACTTTGAGGATATACGTTGTTTTTGCAATCAATATAAATACGATTTTTTTCTCTTGTACGGAGAAGGGACCCGAAGGCTTGCACCGCAGCCTGAGGCTTATTGTGCTTCCACTCCTATTCTGTCAATGATACTACATTATCAGTATTTTATACTGTTTTTTTACAAAAGTATCCAGATTAGGTTCTGCAAAACCATAATTAAATGAACTGTCCTAAATGTGAACAAATAGAAATACGTATAACGTATCATATTTACTAAGCATTCACTCACTCTTCTGTAGTTTATATTGTCCTTATTCTGCTGGAAGGTCACATGTTCCATCCTAGTAGTGAGCCACTTCAACATTTCGTATCAACACTTCGTCTGGATCTTTATTTCCAATGCCTTTGTGGTATATTATATATTTTACATTAAGAAACTATTATATGCATAAAATAGAACTACAAATGAAGAGAACAGACTTCACAATTTTTAGATAGTAAGTTGACGTGCACGCGGTAATTATACGTTTTACATATAATCAAAACAGAGGTCCAAGGCCTCCTTGTTTTATTGGGATTTTTGGGACTCCTGTAATGCATTATAGAGTTTTCTGACACGCCGTTTATGGATAATTAATTCTGCCACAACAGCTTTCTTGCCTGCATAACGTAAGGCAGTGGTCGTCAACTCGATGCCCTGCAACGTCATCTCAGGCTGCTCTGAAGCCCGCTGCGCTCGTGTTTCGCTGCCGCGGGCACAGCGGCGGCTGCGGTGGTGGCTGCTTGTTCGTGATAATAAATGTTTCTCATACTGATCAAATTAAACTTAAAGTAATGTGAATGCCTAATACTGGTGTTTACATTTATGATGAGTTAGGGAGCTAAGCAGGAGCACAATCTACATCCACAGTAGATAGGTCTATGATATAGGGAAAATAAGATAACAATACTTTCGAAACAGTTCCAGAAAAATAAATATAGGTCGGAACACTCTGTTCCAAAATAACAATAAGAGTTTCTGACAGAATCTTTCTCATAGGAACTGGAGTACTGTGTAACGTACCGTCCAACTATCTTGTCTGGAACACTCCAGATACTCTCTCAGAGACCATAACAGTTACAGCCTAAATGTTCTCCTTGAGCGTACAGTAGCTCCTTCAGAATTGAGTATGTTGGAAGGAGAGCGACATTTTTTACTACAATGAATTTGCAGGGCGCGTTTCAATATTAAATAATCGATCTGATTGGCGAATCAGCTTCAGTTACATTGTTTGCTATTAATATAGCAATAAGAATGAAAAGAAAACCGATTTGTGAGATTGTGCCTATTATTATTATTATTATTATTATTACTATTATTATTATTATTATTATTACTATTTCAAAGTCACTGTTTTACTATATAAAATGAAAACAAATTTATATGCCGCACTGTATTGTGTTATAAAATTCGTATATTGTAACATATCTGCCTTCTGAAGGATACACTGGAAGGAATGGTGAACGGGAGAAGAGTTTGGGGCAGAAGAAGATATCAGATGATAGACGACATTAAGATATTATATGGATCATATGCAGAGACTAAGAGGAAGGCAGAAAATAGAAAAGCTGGAGAATGCTGGATTTGCAGTGAAATACCTGCCCTTGGGAAGAACACTATGAATGAATGACTACGGTAACAACAGTGTTGAATTCGCACTATGTTTTAATCACCTTGAACAGAAGGCGCGACCATTAGTAAGAATTATACTGTAACTCTATGGGCACGGCCCGCTTGATGTTTAAAAACACTTCGCAACGTCTCAACGACATCTGTCGTCAGCCCGAGGAAACTCGTGTAGTGAGCATGCTCGTGACCCCGTGGATGTATAGCGTTGTAATACATATTGTCGTATAGTCATGCTTGTGTTATAATATTATTTCCAGTGACTTATAAAGAAAGATGAGTGAGTTATTTGTTCCAAAATGTTACTCTTTTCAGTTGTGAACACTGAAGACTGTTTTGAAAGCTTAATTGTTTAGTGTTGAAATAAATTATTTAGGTTATGATCTTTGTGTTACGCGCTTATGGGCTCAAGATATGTACGCTGACAATATACATCCAAGAGGTCACGCAGTGAGTGAAAGGGAAATTGTTTCGTGTTCATTATCGCAATGCATCAAATATGGAAACAAATTGTTGTATAATCGACAAATTGAAGGTAAGGAGCTTCCAGACTTTAACGTTCTGTGAAAAAGAGGACGTAATTAAAGCAGGCCCTTCAAAACCAGTACTGAATATCACTACGAACATAAAAAAGTGTGTAAGACATTTTAATATAAAGATTTATGAAAGTGAGTCGTGGCTGTGAGGTTGTAAGACTTTAAACAAACTGTTTTACTGGTCTTGTCTTCTCTTTTCTAATGAAAAGGCCGTTTGAAATACAAATGGCTATGAAGATTTAAATAATATTTATAAGGCAGCCAAGAAACATAACTATTTTTGTAATCATATAATATTTGAAAAAAAAACGACTAAAAATCTTCGGGGAAACTCCAAGGAGAGCCACCGGCGTAACTCGGTCGGCTAAGGTGCTTGCTTGCCGATCCAGAGTTGCAATAGGGCGTGGGTTCGATTCCCGCTTGCGCTGATTACCTGGTTGGGATTTTTCCGAGGTTTTCCCCAACCGTAAGGTAAATGTCAGGTAATCTACGGCGAATCCTCGGCCTCATCTCGCCAAATATCATTTGACTATTACCAACTTCATCAACGTTAAATAACCTCGTAGTTGATACAACGTCGTTATATAACCAAGTAAAAAGAACTCCAAGGATAGTAAACGTGAGTGTATTAATTTTATTTTTACTGCATAGTCCTAAACTAAGTTTATTAAAACACTTTTCAGTGTGTCTATTATTTGTCGATGTTTTACTGGGTACGTAATGTACTTGTAAATTTGTATTAGCAAGGAAGATATATGCAGTGTTTATACTACATGATAATTGTATTCGGTATATACGCTATGCTGGATACAGATATGGGAAAGTCCATTTTCAAACTATATTAACTGGGTTACATACCCCAGTCTGAAAACCAGGCTACGCCACTGCTGGAGGTTACTATGATACATTCTGTTTACATCCCCTTAGATGTCCATCTCCTGCCTGAATACAGGCCGCGGCTCGTCGTCTGATCGAGGTCCGAACATGCTCCCAAATTCCCGGCATAGTTCCTATTGTCTGACAATCTTGCAGAATCCGCTGGCGAAGAGTTCCTTCATTATCCACAGGAATTGAATACACCAACGATTTTAAGTGCAATGGGTTGAAAACTGGTGAGTGTGGTGGCCAAGCATGTTCAGGGATATAAATTAGACAATGCATTAATAACACTGGTCCGCATGGGTTTTGTTGTTTTGAAGAACATTAGTGTTTCTGTTTCTGATTTCATGCTGATTGCAAAAATGAAATTCGTTTTCGTGTACCACGTCAGAACGTTTCACAATTAAGAATTTTATGTTTCTAATATTTTTCGTAATATAGGACGTCATAATTATTTTTCTGCGTTCGATATTTCTTAAAGCAGTTATTTGAAAGACACGAGAGTTTATAATTTCAAATTTATTAATGTGAACGAGCATTCTTCCTGCTATATTGAGTTAAAGTCTTACTACTTACTTACAAATGGCTTTTAAGGAACCCGCAGGTTCATTGCCGTCCTGACGTAAGCCCGCTATCGGTCCCTATCCTGTGCAAGTTTAATCCAGTCTCTATCATATATCACCTCCCTCAAATCCATTTTAATATTATACTCCCATCTATGTCTCGGCCTCCCAAGGTCTGTTTCCCTCCGGTTTCCCAACTAACACTCTATATGCATTTCTGGATTTGCCCATACGTGCTACATGCCCTGCCCATCTCAAACGTCTGGATTTAATGTTCCTAATTATGTCAGGTGAAGAATACAATGCGTGCAGTTCTGTGTTGTGTAACTTTCTCCATTCTCATTATTAAACAAAATAATAGACATAATTATACCGACTGTGACTCACATTTTCAATGCTTCAATTATGACTTCGATTTACCCACGGAAATGGAAACTCACTTTTGTTCACCCGCTTCGCAAGACTAAAACACCGACAATTTTAGTGACTATAGATCTATCAGTATCCTACCTGCCCTATCCAAAACAATGGAACGCATTGTACACAAGCAATTGAAGAACTACTTAAACAAATGCAAACTTCTCGACTCTTATCAATTAGGTTTCAGGACCGGACATAATACAATTACAGCATTACTTAAAGTTATGAAAGACATATGCGAGGCTCGGGAAGAACGTAAATTGACAACAGTGACTTCAGCAGATACTTCGATTCTGTAGACATTGACCTGTTAATCTGTAAAGTCAGAAGCCTACATCTAGAACACGTTGTCCTGTGGTTTACCTCTTACCTTAATGGTCGCTGGCGGGCCGTGAGGTTTGTAGTCTCGCAGGACCAGTGCTCGGTCCTCTATAATTTTCAATCGATATAAACGACATATCATTATCTTTAAAATACTGTCGACACCATCTCTACTAGTCAAACTTCGAGTATACAGTATATAAAATTCCATACTTACAAAACAAGTGACGTATTAACTAAAATTAATGTCGACCTCGACTCAATTTGGAGATAGACACAGAAATTTTTCGACTTAAACTAAATACAGAAAAATCATAGTCAATAATTGTGGGTCATTCACGTTTGTTAAACACTATTATCATATCAAATATTTACCCCAGTAAGATAAACGGCACCGAAATTCCGTTCAGTAAATCAGTAAAGGACCTAGGTATAACATGAAAAAAAAAAGTTTAAATTGGAACATTTCAGTTGCAGAAACTTGCAAAAAAAAAGTATTCTCACTACACTAATCCTCTAGTCTAGGCGATTAAAGACTTTTCTACCCTTTTCCCTGAAATAAATATTTTAATTAAAAAACTCGTGATGCCTCACTTCGATTACTGTGACAGTCTGTTTACTGACCAAAGCGTTACTTTGGAGCAGAGACTTCAACGTGTTCGTTTGCAAAATTCGTCGGGCTGATCACGTAACACCATCCGTCGAAATGTTGTTCTGGCTCCGTCTAGGATATCGTAGAAAAGTCACTGTATTTCCCGCTTTCATTTATTGGATTTCTCCACTCCTGTCTATCTCGCGTCCCGTTTCCATCCACCATAATACAGACACACAATATTATTCATTCCCTCTCACCGGAGATCTTCATACTGTGGCTGTTCCTCAACTACCAGTAATATCAGAGACTGTCAGACATCAAACGTATTTAAGAGTAGACTAAGGAATTAATTTTCAAATAATTCTCGTTGACAATGGTACCGGAAATTTCAATTTTCTCGATTTTTATTAGTTATGTGTATTACAGGATAATTATTGAAATTAAATCATTATTATTATTAATAATGTTAAAGTTACTATTATTATTAGGTCTATTATTATTATTATTATTATTATTATTATTATTATTATTATTATTATTATCATCATCATCAATGTTTATTACTGTTTCACTAACAGTACTTACTGAACTTTCATTATTTAATTTCATTCTTATCATTCACTATTAGTATTCTCATGTTAGTGTTGTTCGATCTAGATATTATTGTAATAATTATTTACTGTAAACTTATTGCAATCAATTAGAGTCTGGTTGGGCGGAAGAGAAGGCCTGCTGGCTTTAGCTGTGCCAGATGAAATAAACAGATTAGTATTAAATAAATGTTTTATATATATATATATATATATATATATATATATATATATATATATCAGGTATCCTGTGTTTTCTTACACCAGGCTAAGTGAATATCGCTAAGATACATTTCCAGTGTGGATCTGTCTCACCGAGAAGGAAGGACTCGCATACTGATACTTAATTTGATATTAAATCTTCTTGTTTAAGGACAGAGTCTGTGCCAATTTTCTGCAGCGTGTTGAGCAGTTTTTAACGAATGTCTGATTTTGGTTGAGAATGAAACAAACTGCATTTTTCTACTCCTTGGTATCTTGCTTCACGTTCAAATGTTTGTCAACTTCAAGAGCAAGTGGCTTAGATCTAATTCTAATCCCCCAACGTAGAACCCCTGCACATTCTTCATCATTCAGTGTTGCACTCCTCCGACTTTGGAATTCTCTCTCGCGCGAGATCAGAGACTGTCAGACACTAACGACGCTTCAGAATAAACTTAGAAAATTGTTAGTAAATGTTTATTATACTTACGCCTGTGTGTAAGCTAGTGTTCCATATTAATTTAGTATTTTCTTTTGTCCCTTAAGGATTTAGCTTAAGATATTTTATTTTCATTTGTAATATTGTTTCATTGACGTACGTTATTTTTCTGTATTATTGTATATTCTATAATGAGAGCAGTCAAAGTTTTCAAATGTTATAATATTACTTGCATCTGTGGCACGTAGCAAATAGTTAATCTCATTGAATGTTATAATTGTATTATACTGGTCGAATGACTTTATACTTCAGTTCGATTTATGGTGAAGTGGAAGGGAAGACCTCATGGCCTTAACTTCACTCTAATAAAACTACTCAACAAGATTTTCATAACATGGACAAGAATAACCATTTTTATGTAATTTGTATGTGCTGATTACGAATATGGCATTGAAAATGTGCCTACACGTCACATTTTTTTAGAAACTTATATTTTGTAGTTAGCGAATCGTATAAAAATGTGTTAAAACCTAGCCACTTTGAAAGATGTTCTTTTCTTTAACGTAGTTCTCTTACACAAATTATATATCATTTCCGTTCTTTTAAGATACCATTTGAAACATACTTTCACTTTTGTGTGTTAAATGAGTGTTACCCTTAGCGATGGTTTATTGTTTTATTACCCTTATTTTGCAGCTGCACGGAGGGTAGGTCACATCTGGCTATAACTGACTAAGAGAAAGGAGGGAATACGGTCGCTGTTGTATCGTTAGACATGAAATGAACAATTTAGCGATTAGTTCTGATTGTGGAAGTGTTGTGAGCGGTGTAGTTATTCTGTAATAGTGTTAAATGGATCGCAATCATCGTTCATGTAAAATTTTTCGAAATAGTTTCTGCTATGTTTGTGGGGAATTAACTTTGAAATCACAACGTCGATCAATTACAGACAATGTAAAAAAGGCATATTACTTGTATTTTGGCTGTAAAGCGGGCGAACAAGACAAAAATTGGGCACCACACGTGTGTTGTGTAACATGTTACGTGAAGTTAACAGAGTGGTTGCGGGGGAAAAAAACAACATGACTTTTGCAGTTCCAATGATTTGGCGACAGCCTACCAGTCATCTGGAAGATTGTTACTTCTGCATTACCAAACCACAGGGATTTTCAAGGAAAACTAAAGATAAAATTGTGTATCCTTATCTCCCATCAGCCACATTCTCCTGAACTTCCTGTCCCTATCCCTCCACCCAGTGGGTAACATTATGTCATTCCAGAAGAACAGAACTATCAGAATGCTCAGACTACTTCTGCTGATCCCAACCACATTCCCGAACATCATAGAACACCACACCTGATACGACAGGCAGAACTTAATGACCTAGTTAGGGATTTAGGTCTTTCCAAGCAACACGCTGAACTATTAGGTTCTAGATTACAAGAATGGGACTTATTAGCAAAAGATACCAATATTTCAGTGTTCAAGAAAAGAAACGATAAGCTGACTTGTTATTTTGTAATGGAAAATTCTGTTTGTGCCTGCAAAAATGTGAACGGGCTTATGGATGAATTAGATATTGAATATAATCCATAAAAATGGAGTCTGTTCATCGATTCATCAAAACTTAGCTTAAAAGCAGTTTTACTGCACAATGGCAATACAAAACCTTCCAGCAGTGGCTCATTCAGACACTATGAAAAAACTTATGAAAACATGTCACTAATATTGAATGCAGTAAATTGTAATGAACATCGCTGGGCAATTTGTGAGGATTCGAAAGTAATAACTTTGTTGCGTGGATTACAAGGAGGGCTTACTAAGTTGTGTTATTTTTCATGTTTGTGGTACAGTCGAGCAACAGCATAACATTATGTGGTGAGGAACTGGCTTTTCAGACAAGGTTATATCCCTGGTGAGCATTATATTAAGTATCCTCCGCTAGTGCAACGTGAAAAAATACTTCTTCCTCCACTGCATACAAAACTAGGACTAATGAAAAATTTTGTGAAAGCTCTAGATAAGAATGGTGAAGGGTTTCAATGCTTAAAGACCCTGTTCCCTAAAACCATTGATGCTAAATTACAAGAAGGCATATTTGTCGGTTCACAAATTAGAAAACTTTTGAAGTACAGCATTTTTGGGAAAAGACTTTAACCCAAGGAATTACCAGCATGGAAATGTTTTGCACCTCTCGTCAAAGGGTTTTTAGGAAATCGCAAGGCAGAAAATTATCGCCAATTAATAGAGACGTTACTAAGAAAGTATAAAAATTGGCCTGCAGTATGTCACTGAAGAGCAACTTCTTACATTCACATTTGGACTTCTTTCCCGAGATCTTGGGAACTGTAAGTGATGAGTAGGGAGAGCGATTTCACCAAGACATTGCTACAATGGAGCAACGGTATCAAGGAAGATGGGATCAAGCGACGATGGACGATTATTGCTAGTTTTTAAAAAGAGAAAATTCCAGTTCTCATAAGAGAAAAAAAGGAAGGTATTTTTTTATCTTTCTCTATTTTATTGCACGAAGAGTGGTTTTTATAAGCCTTAATAGCTCGTCAGTTATTAATGTATCAGTTTTATCACAACTAAGCTGCCCTTGGAAATTTTCACACAAAAAATGAGACCGAAGTAATTTTTAATAGGTCAAAAATTCAATGTAACAAGTAAGTATCTATAACAAGAAAACGTGACGTGTTACGAACTTTTCATTTTCATTTTAGTGTTCAGCGCATGCGAATTAGTTAAGATCAGCCTATTTTATTAATGTTATGGAAAAAAAGTTCAAATTTGTTGAGTAGTGTAATTAATTCTAAAGTTTCAAGCTATGTTAATAATGAAGCTTGTTACAGGGTTGGGCGTGTCTCTGTGTCGCTATCTAATACATTATTGCTGTATTGAGATTTATGTCATTTTTGGAAAAATTAAATTAATTTGAGAAACTCTACTCAGTTGTTTAGTCGATAATCCACTAATCGGTCGGTCTATGGCATTAGAGACGCGAAACAGTGAAGAAGGAGTATTGATGTCAGCGAAGTTGTTAGTACACGAAACTATCCCGAACTGTGCTTTGCAGACGGCCCTAGCATGGAGCGGGATATTAAAACAAACAGATTACAGCTCCGGATGTGACGTCTACGACTCATTGAAATGCCGCCCGACTGTCTAAGCGAGGTAGGGGAAAGCTTGGTCCAGCGTCCTTCGAGGTCTCAAACAGTTTCCTGACATTTGATGTTTAGGAGGGAAGTAATGTTCCACAACTCTTCACTTATTTGTGACAAGCCTTGATGAACCAGCTTTCGAGTTCCACGGCAGTTAGGTTTAAAGAGAATGAAGTGTAGCGTTTCTCAAATTTCTAACGATTCTATCGAGTAGGTTACTCTTCTGAACTCATTTTTCGTTCACCTGAAGACGAAGATAGACCCAATCTTGGAAACGTCCTGAATTACCGGCAAAGGAAGAATTCCATTTTAAGCCTCTTCTGCTTTCTCACTACTTTAGACCCGACGGATAGTCATGACCTCATGATATCATCCGAAGACCGTTTAAGTGGCGTCCCGTTAGTATTCGTCTCAACATTCTCGGTTCTCCAACACCACTTCAAAATTGTTTTCCGCTGTTCAAACGATAATCTTGGCTCCATTTTGTTGTTGATCGACCTGTCGCGTAGCAACACTAGCATGACGTATGAGAGTTTCATCTATTTACAGGACATCATACTACAAAATACTGTTGTTTTTCGGTCTAACTTTGAAATATATTAAAGAGATATCTCCCGTCAAAGTGTGTATATATTTTTTCGGCACCCTCTGCATAAAAATGCAAATATGAAATACATAGGCCTACAGAATTAACACCTTAATAACAATAACATAATTATACGATGTAATATAGTTACCATTTAATAGTATTAAAATATTTACACAGTACTGTGAAATGTCAAAAATTCATCTACACATAATAGAAAGTGAGAGATATTAAGTAATTTTTTTAGTTTTTCCTTAAATAATGAAGGGTTTTGTTCTTGGTTCTGAATGTCTCCAGGAAGACATTAAGAAATTTTTACTGCCATGTTTTTTTTTAATTTAGTAGGTTATTTCAGGACGATTTTTCAACATCTTAGGTTATTTTGCGTCTGAATGAGATGAAGGTGATAATGCCGGTGAAATGAGTCCGGGGTCCAGCACCGATAGTTAACCAGCATTTTCTCGTAATGGGTTGAGGGAAAACCCCGGAAAAATCTCAACCAGGTAACTTGCCTCGACCGGGAATCGAACCCGGGCCACTTGGCTTCTCACCCATACGCGCTAACTGTTACTCCACAGGTGTGGACTACTGCCATGTTAGCATGATAAATTTGATGATGACCTATGGAAATCATTCTTTCTGCGGATATTTAAACTATGTATGGCTGAATTAGTTGGAAAAATTTCTTTATTACATAAGAGGAAATTTATTAAAGAGTATATGTAATGATTTGTTAAGGTGAATCTCTAATTAAAAAAAAAATAGTGTACACAATTTTCTAGCCTTTGCTCCAACTATTATTCTAATTGCTTTTTTTTTTTGTAATATGAATATAGGCTATTTTTACTATCTGCAGAATTTCCCCAAAATATTATTCCGTAGGACATAATGTAATGAAAATAGACCAAATATATTGTCTGTAAGATACTGCTGTTTAGAAATTGTTGTAACGACCTAATTGCGAAGCATGCTGAGCTAAGTTTGGGGTTATTTCTTTAATATGATTTTTCCAGTTTAATATATTATTAATATGTAAACCAAGAAATTTGGTTGTTGATGTTTCTAGCAGGGATATATTGTTGATAGTTGTGACTAGTGTTTCAGAGATTAAATGTGAAGTGGTTTTAAATTGAATTATGTTAGTTTTATTAATGTTTAATACTAGTTTATTGGTTGTAAACCAGTCATAAATTTTAAAGAGAATTGTTTCTGTTTTATATTTGAATGTGTCAAAGTTGTCTGTAATTATGATACTGTACTTGTGTCATCTGCAAATAGCATAGGATAACCTGTTTCTTTTATTAAGGGGCAAGATCATTTATAAAAATGAAAAAAAGAAGAGGCTTTACCTAATATATATTCTTGCGGGACCCCTGTATGAACAGGTTGAAGTATATTTAAAGATGTTACTGAATGCATTGATTTCAACGTTTTGTTTGACTCAAGTAACCGGTATGCTATGCTTTTAATATCACAGTATTATAATTTTTGTTATACAATTTTATGATTAATACAATCGAAAGCCTTGGAGAGATCACCAAAGTAAAGTAAAACCGTTAATTTCTTAATGTCGCGTAAATAGGAGGATTGTGCTATCAGCAGTAATAAAAATCATTTTGACGAACATTTAATAAATAGTTCATGTAGTATAAAGGATGATTCAAAAGGTAAGTTAAACCGGTGAGAAGATGATTTAGGGCGACATTTAGAGAAGGAGAGTCCTTTGTCAGTTTTATTTATTTGCTACCGTTTTGAAATTACAACTGGTCAAACAGTTAATTCACATCTCATGATACTTACAATAAATACTAATTTACCGTCAGTTGTTTTGGTCGAGGTTTGTTTACAATGCATGATTTTCACCATTGGTGGAATATTAAGATATTTTATTAATTCGTCCTACAGAATAATATATGTAATATTGACAATTAATATTTGAGGAGAAAAATTCGCTCCGGCGCCGGGGATCGAACCCGGGTACTTGGTTCTACGTACCAAGCGCTCTGACCACTGAGCTACGCCGAATCCAATCCACAGCACCGGTCCGAACCTTCCTCCTTGAATGTTTCCCTTTCGGCCTGACTTCAAGTTAGGCATAATATATGTTGACGTATATGTCCAATGTCAACTGCCATTATATTAGGAGCGCACTCAGTTGAGTGACTTGTTTGGCCGGGATTCCGCAGTTAAGTACACAGTAATCTGTACAGAAATATGCACTGCTAGCTATGAGAATATTAAGGATATTTTATTAATTTGTCCTACAGATATTATTCTGTAGGACAAATTAATAAAATTTCCTTAATATTCTCATAGCTGGGTCATTCCATACAAAATTTTAAAATTTGTAACGTCAAGTTCTGGATTTTTTCAATATTCTAGTAAATGAATGTCATAATAACAAATAGTTAAATGGCCTAATATGAACTTCATCTCACCAATGCTTGAAAAGTAATGAAGGGTGAAATATTCGGGGAGTTGATACGTAGACTATTGTTAAAAATATTATTAAAATTACATGCTTCATTGTATCAGCGTAAAAATTGTGCCAATACAATGATGACTCTATATATTTAAACTTACTTCTGAGTTATTATTGATTTTTACTTCGAGCCTGTATTAAAACTTACAGTAAAATAAAGAAATGTTAATATTTTAAAATCGAATAATTTTTTTACCATGCTCTATTTTTTACTGTGAGATAAACAATTTCTTAATCTATTACAAAAATTTTATGATGGTATCTCTAATACTTTGGGAAATATTAAATAAACCAGAATTGCAAATATTGCCATTAAGGCTCAAAGTCGCGTGCAGTGTATTACATCACGCGCTTATACCAGACATCCACACGCGCGCTTAGCGATCGATATTACAAATGCTAGATGTTGCGACATCCGCTCAACTGTACGCTAATAGATTTCACGTGAGAGTTTTTTTTCCCCCCCTGTTATACAGTAATCTTAGCGCAACTTTTTCCCTTCAGTTTAGAGGGTGATTCTGTTCTGTTCTATGATTGTAACTTTTTCCCTTCAGTTTAGACGACGATTTTGATCTGTTCTGTCATTGTAAGTTGTAAGTGTTCAATATGCCTAAATTAAAGACGAAAAGTTGGCGTCATCTGTGGTGTTGCAACACTTTCGGACTTCGTCACAAGTCTGTAAAAGAAAAATGACAAGTAGCATGTGTAAAAAGATCCCGCATTTAGTGGTAGGTGATGCTATTTGAGAACGCTTTTTCCATAAGATTTCAAAAATTGAAATAATTAGTGAAGTTGCTGGGACTGAAAGTAACGTCGACAAATCAACAAGCGAAAAAGAATGTTTACAAACAGAGGCGGGAAATTCAACAGTGAAGAAGCATATGCTCCTGAACGTAAGGAACTATACATGTATCTATGAGAAATCTATCTGAAATATTGACGTCATTGTTAGAGAGGAATTTAGTAGAAATTTAGTACAAGGAATGGACGACAACTGACTGGGCCAATATGATTTTAGTGAAAACTGACTATAAATTTCATTAATAACTTCATTGATCGGCTTAAAAAAATCAAGATACTGTACACAACTTCATTGCAAAGTCCCAAGCAAATTATTTAAAGTAGCTGAATAATGAAATAAAGCCCGGTGAGTTCATTATCATTGGTGATTTTTCAGAGAATTACAGTTTCATTATTCAGGATGCTACACAAGATCATCAGTGGAGTACTTCTCAAGCAACAATATATCCATTCACGGTATATTACAGAAATTCAGTTGGTGGTAATTTAGAGAACCTTTGTTTTTCAGTAATTTCGGAATGCTTAGGTCACGATAGTGCAACAGTTCATGTTTTTTTTAAGGAAAATGATAGAACATCTGAAACAAATACATACCGAAATATCTAAAATATATGATTTCAGTGATGGAGCAGCTAGCGAATACAAGGACGGAAAAAAAAAAAAAGTGTTAATCTACTCAATCATGAACACGAGTTTCAAATACCTGCAGAGTGGCATTTCTTTGGAACTAGTCACGGTAAAGGGCCCAGCGACAGTGTAGGAGGTATAATCAAGCGAATCGCTGCAAAAGCCAGGAACTCCTAAAGGACTGTACGATTGGTCAAAATGCAATATACAGGTAATTATTGTGCCATTCACATCCATTGAAAAACATGAAGAAGTAGTTACAAAATCTAAATCCTCAAAGATTTGCCGGCCTCAAGACTGTTCCCGGAACAAGAAGTGTTCACTGTGTGGTTCCAGTTAATGGAAAGTTAGCAATAAAACCCTATTCTAATTCATCAGAAGTACCGAAACTAGTTGAAATCAGATGTGTGACGCGCACCGGTCGTCAATGCGGAAACGCTTCTCGCAGTGACCAGCAGCAGTGATGGCGCATGGCGCAGCGGCATAGATCACCCTTTACACGAAGAGTTGTTTTAATTTATAACTTCTTTATTTTTGAAGATCCCATTATGAAACTTTGACAGCCTAATGAAAATGCTCAGTAAATTGTCATTTATTTTCTTCATGCAAATTGAAGTATTCGATTTTATGTAATGGCGTTTTTAAAAATATATTTTTGAATTTCTTTAAACACAATTTTCAGAGCTGCACTGAATTATAGTTTCTTAACAACCTATTTTGTAAGCTATCTAACGATATCTTAAAAAAAAAATTGTAATTATTCTTATGGTCAGAAAGCAAATTTAAAATATAGCTACGTGCTCAAATAAAAATATTTTAACTGCCCATTACATTTAAACGGTAGCTGTCGCAAACATAATTTTGTACATGATTAATATATACGACATAAAGAGTTGAATGTACAATTTTTAACAAATTTGGGGATATGAATGTTTTTCGTCATACTGTTTTGCATGGAATTACCCAGCTAGCAGTGCATATTTCTGTACAGATTACTGTGCACTTAACTGCGGAATCCCGGCCAAACAAGTCACTCAACTGAGTGCGCTCCTAATATAATTGCAGTTGACATTGGACATATACGTCAACATATATTATGCCTAACTTGAAGTCAGGCCGAAAGGGAAACATTCAAGGAGGAAGGTTCGGTCCGGTGCTGTGGATTGGATTCGGCGTAGCTCAGTGGTCAGAGCGCTTGGTACGTAGAACCAAATACCCGGGTTCGATCCCCGGCGCCGGAGCGAATTTTTCTCCTCAAATATTAATTGTAATTGGTGGAATGACAATGGAACACACTCCGTGAAATGTGATTGGCAAGCACCGTCCCCTGACTTAACGCTCTGTTCTTCTTTGTATGGGGCTTTATGAAAGAAAAGGTGTACGCTACGGAGATTACAGACAGAGATCATCTGTTCCAGCGAATTAATACATCAGACTACGAAACGGGCTGTTAGATCTTGTGCACAGAGCAGTAAAAGAACGTGCCCAGGCATATTTGAGGACATTTAAAGCAGCTGCTCCAATAATGTATTATAAATTAATAATTATTGTAAGTCACCTTAGTTGTGAGCAAATGTTTGACCAGTTGCAACTCTGAAACGGTTGTAAATAAATAAAACTGACAAAGGAGATTTCTGATCTAAATGCCACCTTGAATCCTCTCCTCACCGGTTGACCTTACTTTTGAATCACCCTGTATAAAGTACTTAAGAATGTGTGTTCTGATTGGTTAGACCAAGGCTGGGCAGCAAGAGCGGATTCTACTCTCTCACGGGGAGCCATATGATTTCTCTTCATCCCCTTTCTTCCCCGCCGAACACCGCACAGCGTTGATTCAGTGATGGATGAATATTAAGCGTCCCCGTTTAGAGTCTAGTTCCGCTCCCGATGCCCAGCCCTGGGTTAGACTGACTGCAATAATTCGACTGCATAACAAACTTTCGTGCTTTATTTTCCGTAGAAATACAAATGTGAAAATAAAGAGTACAAGAAATTATTAAATATAATTCCGAAGAAAGTAGGACAAGTCGATATGAATAAATTTAATTAAATATGAAAGTATCAAACACAAATATCTTGCAAGACAAGAAGTGAATTCGTGAAGTAGTGTGAAATGAATCTATGGCTGAATTTTTAAAACTTAGGAAAACTGTGCAGTACAAGTAGTTGACCTAGGCCTAAATCTGTACTTCGCTTTTCGAAGTTTTCCTTAAAAATGATTAAAAAATTGTAACACAGACGACACTATGCAGTAAATCAGTAAATCTGTCATTATGCAGCACACAATACAAGCTTAGACCGAATATTACTCAAATTATTCCATAATACCATGAAATATAATATTTCGAATGCAAACTACATAATATTAAGTTATTGGATTCAGTAGAAGGGTCGAAATTCCATTAAAAATTATAAAAGATTGACGAACTATTATTCTACTATTACACGCACGCACACAACACATATATATATACAGGGTGTCCCATTTACCTTGTGCACCTATTAAAACTTTTTTGTTGGGATAGGTATTAGAATTTTTGTTTTTGAGCGTTATGTTAGTACGAAGGGCTAACATGAGTGTGGAGATTTGGTGGATGTAGCTACATTATGGTACAAGATACACGTGACGTCATCAATTTTTTCAAATAGCACTACATACTTTAATGTTGTTACATTGATTACACACATTAAGCCGAGTTCAAAATTTGTATCACAATGTCACCTTCCTAACCAATAACAACAAAACGAAACAAAAACGTACTTCCAATGTGATAATGTTATACTTTGAGAATCACAGAAGATGTTCCAAATGGTGACCATTCACATTAATTCACATTCGAAGGCATTTCCCGAAAGACCGTAGGACTGCCCAGCATGTTGCTGGCTGAATGGACACACAAGCCTGTCGAATGCGTTGCTGCATGTCATCTGGTGTTGTCAGAATGTTCTGGTACACACTGTCCTCTACAGTTCTCCACAGGAAGTAGTCGCGTGGCGACAGGTGCGGTGAACGTGCAGGCCACTGTACGTGGATTGTGGCGTCGACAGTTGTTGCGGTTTGTTTACATGTTAAGACAGCAAACACACAACACACGACGTGTACGGACGTCAGTCGTCTTTCGTTTTGTGTAAGTTAATGCACAATACAAATGGGGCACCACAACAAACGGCACATTTTGATGGCATTCATCTTGCATTTTGTTGCTGTTATTGATTGGGAAGGTGACATTGTGATACAGTTTTGAACTCGTTTTAATGTGTGTAATCAATGTAACATGATTAAAGTATGTACATACATACATACATACATACATACATACATACATACATACATACATACATACATACATACATGAAGACAATACATAATAATGTTATGGATCTCGTCATAAAATTAGGATTAAGAATAGAAAATATAAAATAATGACAAAGATAATACTGGTACGGATATTAGAACTTAATGAGGGATTAATTATCTTCATAAATCTATACTATGTTATAAAATTGATTGATTATCAACCAGTGACGAAGGATTTTTTTTAAACAATTAAGGATCATAAGCGGCAAGACAAAAGTGAAAATGAAATAGAAAATATTGCAGTGACTATTTCGTTTATATGACGTCATTCCATTTTCGACCAATGAAGTGTAATGAAATTTTGAATTTCAACCAATCATAGTCAGACATCGCGATAACTTTCGCAGCTAGATTTATCGCTATCAATTTATCGCATGGTCGTTCTTTTGTTTAGTCAGTGTCGCAAACTGTTTCCCCGTAAATCAATGAGCATGAATGCATTAATATGCATCTACACGGTTAAAATTTTCTTTCAACTTTACGGATTCAAGTAATGAATGCAATATTGATATTTAATATTAATATATTTACTCAGTGAAGATGTTCAAAACGGCGCACCATGTAGACAAAATCTTCTTGATTCTTTCAATATTCTTCCCAGATTGCATGCTTGGAAAATTGAGCTATGTAAATGCAGCTTTAATTCCTTTACATACTACAGCGAGAATGTGTTTGTCGAGCTATGGAAAATGCTTTCCTCTAGCACGATGTAATGATCGAAATAAGGCATAGCTGACATTGGTCGCACTCCCACAGGTAAACTAACCTAATTTAAGCCCATCAAAATTGTATTACGTGAATGAAATTAAACAATTAATAGAAAATCAGATGTTCTAATTTATGTAAGATCAGCGCATATCAAACCCAAAGACCTTGTATAGTATTACGAGTATATACAAGGTCTTTGAACAGACAGCCTTCCGTATGGCATAATAAAATTTGCGTTTTAATTATCTGTACAGAGATGTTGTAGCAACATATGTCTCGCTGTAGTGTGAATACATAAGTATTGCTAGCTATCTCCACACATATTAGGCTACATGCAATACCGGTAGTTCATAATTCTCGTTGTGGTGTATAATATAACGATGAAGTAATAAATAAAGTGCGAAATCCTACTTCCACATCTACATCTTTATCTTCTAATTCCATGTCCATTGTAAGGTATCTAAAAGGATTACACTTCTTCATTCAGATTTGATAACTGCGTTTTCAACAATTCTTCATTTAATTAATGTATTAATCGAGTTACTTGTAATTATATTATAAAATGTTTAAATTAAATTATGATTTCAGCAGATAATGAAAATATATTTCTGTTATAATAAGAGAAGAGCGCAGTATATTTGTAATTAACATTGTTAAACCAGTATTCCGCTTTACACCAGGGATGAGACGATATTAGCTCCCAATCATGGTAGAAGAGCTCGACCTTGATCACGAGCGCATAGCACATCCACTACATAGCGTCGTAACGTAGACATAGGGATATACATGCACATGCAGCGAATAATGGCAGGAATTATTACAATAACTTGCGTTACTAAATTTCTGGCTGTGTAATAGGGCTAATTATTCAGTTGTTTAATATACATGTACATATATAAACAAATCGCAATGGGGAGCGGTTTTTAGGAACAAAAAGAGAAATAGAAAAAGTTAATTGTATGTAAACCATTTTCTTGTTAAAAGCAATTATTTATTATGTAAATACTTCACTTCATTGGTTAGGAGAAACTAATAGGGTCTACCTGCTCGACGTGTGTGATCTCTAAGTACTTTTGAGTATTTGTTGAAAAAATAATAATGACAATATTGATTGAAATAGAGTATATTGATTGTGTGATTGTGAAAATGTAGTCCTTACTCTCCAGTCGTGATTATGTAATGAGTTTTCTTAGAGTGATTTGTGAGATGCACGTAACATGAAAAAACAAATTGATTAAATAAAGATAATGAGAGCTATAGTAATTTTTGGGGTCAATCATTTCAGGGGATATGTATCATAAGAAACGTAAAATATATTACAGTTATATGAACACTAATAAATATAATATAATTATTAAAAAATTAGTAAAAGTCAGACATGTTTCGGAGATGCTTCTCCATCCTCAGTGACTTTACCACGACGGCTGGTTCAGATGATCGAACCGCGTTGTTGCTTGGCTTAAAGGAGACAACGCGGTTCGATCACCTGAACCAGCCATCGTGGTAAAGTCAATGAGGATGGAGAAGCATCTCCGAAACATGCCTGACTTTTATTAATTTTTTAATAATTATATTATATTTATTAGTGTTCATATAACTGTAATATTTTGTACGTTTCTTATCAAATCTATGAACACGGTATAATTGGCCCAACATGTGTGGTTTATCTTTGAATATGATATGTATGATTTTTAAAACTTCCACAATTTTCGGCCAACATTTGTGAAATTTAAACTATATAAACAGATCTTTAATAATATCATCTGCACAAAATTTGGTGCAATTAGGACTAATAGTTTTGAAATTATATTTTCAGTATATTTTATATTGATGTTACTAAAAAAGTTCCTTGCATAAAAGTTTTCAAAATGTTTAGTTCATATTTGCTCAAAATCTTGAAAATAGCTATAGGAATAAAAGTGAATTAGCTTTTTGAGCTTAGTAATAGTATAAGTTAAAGTGCAATCAAAGATAAAATATTATTTCTAAATTAAAGAAACACGTAGTCTAATAAAAGGAAATATCCAGAAACAAGCAACAAATAAAACATCAACAATACATTTAAAATAAAAAAATAAAAGGAATCTAGATACAATCTACTGACCCAATTGTAAATTAATTTATCTTCGATGTCAATTCCGAAATGAATTTATTTCTCTCTTCTCCTGAATAATGTCTATTTTTTTTTTCATGTTGCGTCTCATAATGCCGTTTTATGTTGCTTTTTTTGCAAATGATTTTTTTACACAAAAACACTGGACTTCATCACCATGTTCGAAGCATAAATATTGTATCTTCCACTCTTCCTTGAAAGCTTTAAGCGCTTTCGTTCCGTCATGAAGCGCTGTGTTCTAAGATACATACATCCTTTAGCAATGTTTACAGGTAAAAGAGCTCCGCGCGCGCGCAGCGGGCATAAAAGTGCTCTAGCTCGAAATTACTAGTCACCATCGCAAGACTGCTTTACGCAAATGTACGAGAGATGCAATTGGACTGCTAGGAACAATATGCTACAGGAGCTAAATGACAGCTGTGAACAGTATGGAATGAAAATAAATAAAAATAAGACGAAGACCATGGTCATAGGAAGAAAACTAAAGTAGGTAAACTTGCGAATTCTAAATGAGCCATTAGAACAAGTCGACAGCTTCAGATACTTAAGGTGTACTATAAGCAGTAACATGAGCTGCTACCAGGAAGTCAAAAGGAGGATAGCAATGGGAAAGGAAGCTTTTAATAGAAAAAGGAGCTTCTTCTGCGGACCTCTGGAAAAAGAACTAAGGAAGAGACTTGTGAAGTGCTTTGTATGAAGTGTGACATTGTATGAGGCAGAAACGTGGACATTACGACGAATATATATATTTATTCTGGCAATTATTATTATTATTATTATTATTATTATTATTATTATTATTATTATCATAATCATTATCATTATTATTATATTATTATTATTATTATTATTATTATTATTATTATTGTTGTTGTTGTTGTTGTCCTGCATTGTTCATAACATGTCTGCAAGGTAGGGATGTCCACAAAAATGTATTTAAAGGAGCAAATTTATCACTATGCGTTACTTTCTTCTTCCGTGCTATGTTTCATTACGTTTCCTTTCCTCAACTGTCGCCATATTTTCCATTCTTAAGCCAGGTAAAATGCAGAAGTTAACAGAGTAAAGAGATCATAAAGTTATTCAGTAATTAAAATAATGTAATATAGCGAAATTTAAAAGTCATATTTCACCTTACGGTAACAAAACGAAAGAAAGTTAAACTGAAGCAAACAGCTTTTTCGATGTAACTTGTTTTGAGTCAAACGCAGGTTTTTCTTATTCTGTACGTTCATGCGTGGGAGACTACTAGCTTTGCAGTGGCAGCAAGAACTCAATTCAAAAATGGATATAACTTGTTTTGTATTTGAACTCTTCATATCACAATAAAAATGCACTGCAAACATCGTACTTTTTAAGACAGTTTTGAAACCAATGTATTTAAATTCCAACATCGTAACAATATTGTTTTAAAATGTTTCAAAACAAATGTATTTATAAAGAGTTTTGAAACTCGTTTCATAATTGATATAAATGAGTGACCTGCAATTTTCGAACATGAGAGAAGAGACCAAGACATTACGAGCTTCATGTTATTTCATATGAAATCTAATCGCAAGATGTGTTAAAATTCTTAAAACACGGTTAAAACGTGAAGGAGTGGGAGTGGGAGTGGAGAACACGAATATTTTTATAACGAGATGGAACAAATACGACAGGCCTCCTTAAGCAGAGCGAATTTCACCATACTCGAAATACTAGAACCGAACATACTCGTAGCTCCTGTACTGCATGACGCTAATATAGACTTTTTTCAATTATTCAGACGGTTTTTAAGAAGACATACAGAATTCCGAGAAGCAAACGTGTAATGAAGTTTTGCATTTCACTCTGAAGACTGTTATTTCGTATAGTCTTAACACTAGGCGAATTAATTTCAATAGAAAGCAATTTATGAATCAAAATATTGATTATAATGATAACCGGTATAGAATAGAGTTATTAAGTTTCACCTTTTTATGGAGTTATTAAACCTATGGATTGTGCTGTTTCATATAATTCGATAATATTGGAAGGAATGAGAAAGCAGCACTCTTGTATTGTATTGTACGTTATGACGTAACACGGCAGACGCTTCTAATAAGTAGCAACTGTATCTCAAGATCTGCTACAGCAACGGTTATTTTCTTTAACAACTGTTGCAACTGATTATGCTGCATTCATTTTCGAACTTCACTCGGTGAACATACCCAAGTGTGCAAATCCGACTTCAAACCAACATGACAGCGTCATCTGGCGTTCCTTAGAAACAGCACGAAAATATTGCAGCCCTCATAAAATAAGAATTGCAGTGATTGCAGTGTTGGTTCAAGATCAAGACTTGGGGCAGTTTCTGAAGCATCCATGCCATCAAAATTATACAGTACATCTCTAACGGATTTCACTGATTAAAAATGGAAGAATTAATAATGGTAGCAACTTGTGGTTTTCTGAATTGCAATTGTTAACTCAGAAAGCTTATGTAGGTACTCCAAACAGAAAATTTAGAAAATGTACCAGTGGGGCCCACTCTTTGCGAACATCATTAGGCCTAAGGCTTGTTACGGAGAATTGAGAGGAAAATAAGTGGAAGACATAGGATAAGTGATGAGGATATGGAACGAGTTCGGGTATCGTGCGCCACCAACTGTAGTTCATAGAGTGTCACGTAAGAAGCTTCGGCTCTGTCGTATCAACATCTCAAACCTGATGACAAGCCAAACAGATTTAATTTTGCTATTGACGTGCTGGACAATGTTGAAGAGGATTCCGATTATTTGGCTCGTATTCTTTTCTCGGACGAGTTCACTTTTTACTTGTCCGGCTACGTGAATGTGCGCATATGAGGATCCGAGAAATGGAAAAAGATAGTCCGAAAATGAATGAGTGATGTGTCATGATGCATGGTCGGGTCATTGGACCATTCTTTCTAAGATGCTACTGTTAATGTAAACATTTATCATGGCATATTACAATAGTTTTTGCTTCCGCAAGTGGAAAACTTACAACCAAACATCATTTTCCAGCAAGATGGTGCACCTTCCCACTGGGCGCACAGTTCGTGATTGTTTGAATCTGCAATTCAACAACAGATGGATTGGTCATGGTAGACCCGTAACCTGATCCTTTGTTCTATAGGTGTTATGTGAAGGATAAAGTATACAGAAATCTAGTACCAAACATTGAAGAACTGAAACGAAGGATCAGAAATGCAGTACTGAGTATGATTTCCGACATGTGCGAAATACTCGGAGAGAGCTTTACTATCTTCTACAAACCCTACTAGCAATTACAGGAGCCCATGTTGCAATATTTCCACCACCAAGAGACATGACAGAACTTTTTTCTAAGACTGTATATGAATAATTCTGTTTGTTTACATGCTCATAAAAATATTGCCGCATATTAGCACAGCGAAATTTTTTCTTTAATCTCTCTCTAGTATTTTATCAAATATACAAGAAATGATTTATGCTGTATGAAGAAAATTAGAATAGAGACATGTGTAAACTGAGTATTTTCAACAGAAAAAATAATTTTCATTATTACAACCACAAACTGACTACATAATATTTAACACTGTTGCCTAGGTTCTACTATTACAAATGTGTTCCTATAAACTTGCGCATGAGTAGATACTTTACACGATTGAAAAATTCAAAATTAAGAAACATTTAATTCAATGAATCTCTTTATGCATTTACAATACTTTATTCTTGTGAGTAAGTGAGTGAGTGAGTGAGCCAGCCAGACAGCCAGTAAGTAAGTAAGTAAGTAAGTAAGTAAGTAAGTAAGTAAGTAAGTAAGTAAGTAAGTAAGTAAGTAAGTAAGTAAGTAAGTAAGTAAGTAAGTAAATAAGTAAGTAAGTAAGTAAGTAAGTAAATAATAAAAAGAATGAAAGTAAGCAAACAAAGAGTCAAATAAATAAGTAAATAAATAAAGAAACAAAAATAATTAATAAATAAGTGAATAAATATAACTAAATAAGTAAATAAATACATAAAAAGAAAGAAATAAAGACGCATAAACAATAAATAAGTGTATACATAAATAAATAAATAAATAAATAAATAAATAAATAAATAAATAAATAAATAAATAAATAAATAAATAAATAAATAAATAAATAAATAAATAAATAAATAAATAAATAAATAAATAAATAAATAAATAAATAAATAAATAAATAAATAAATTTATACGTGACGTGTAATTGAAGCCTGTGATTTCAAAACGCGTTCAGTCCTTTTTAATGAAATGATTGGGCTAGTTTTTGTATCCACCAATCTACAAACTGAGCGAGTTTTCAAGTGACATGCACAATAACACAAATTTTTAGACAAGGATTGGCGTTGTTTTGGAAGGAAATAAGTTTAAAATATAACGCTAGAGGTCTAAAAATTAACCACATATGTGTATAAATCTTAAATATGGCGAGTTTTGGGAGCACACTCTTCAATTACATGGAGAGTTATTGTGAGTGAGATACAGAATACGTTGATTTATAATCACGAAAATCAAGAGGATAAACATGTCTGATTTGTGCCCCCAGATTGATGTGAAGTTGAAATTCTTGTGGAGTGTGGGCACTACGAACCAGCACTGCAACATTTCACGATCTATTGCGCTAACCCTTAAACAACGCCCGTCGACTGCTCCGAGGCTCGCTGCAGCCCCACTTTTTTTTTATTTTTTTTTCTGTTTTTCAGGTTTTCAGTTTTCTTTTTCTGTTTACTAACTAACACAACACCCATGCCCGAGGCGGGACTCGAACCCACAACCCTTCGGACCAAGCCGTAGAGTCATTGCGTGCCTCTACGGCTTGCGCCACCCGGGTCGGCCACTCGTGCTCAGGCTATGGAATGGTAATGAAGTTTAGAAGTGTTGACGGACTAATGTAGATGTTTAATATGTGGAAACGGGATAACTCCGAGAAAAGCTCCAAATGCGGAAAAGGTCGCCATAAGTTTCACTATGGATTATCCAGTGAAAAATCCCTGGCCTCGCAGGATTCGAACCCTGAAGTTCTGACCACTCAGCCACCGCAGGAGTAATTATGCAATATGTTGAACAAAGCAGAACTTTAACATGATGAGCAGATAGAGAGATAAGTACATAATTGACCTAAATTCTCAATTTGCAAGTTTACTTACGACTTCATTATCCCAGTTCAAAAAATGCTACACTAACTGTGTCAGAATAACACAGAAGCCAATATTCCGTACGTAGATGAAATTACTGGGGATCATCAGTGCGGTTTTAGGCGTAATAGATCAAGTATTGCAGAAAAAATGGGAGTATAAGGACACAGCACATCAGTTATTTATGGATTTCAAGAAGTTAAGAGAGAAGTGTTATATGACATTCTTATTAAATTCGGTATTCCCAAGAAAATAGTTCGATTAATGAAAATGTGTCTCAGTGAAACGTACAGCAGAGTCCCTACAGGCCAGTTTCTATATGATGTTTTTCCAGTTCACTGCGGGCTAATTTTTAACGTCGCTTTAGAATATGCCATTAGGAAAGTTCAAGGTAACACACAGGGTTTGGAAAACGGCTTACATCAGCTATGTCTATGTTGTCTATGCGGATGACGTGAATATGTTAGGAGAAAATCCACAAACGACTAGGGAAAACACAGAAATTTTACTTGAAGCAAGTCAAGAGATAGGTTTGGAAGTAAATCCCGAAAAGACAAAGTATATGATCATGTCTCGTGACCAGAATATTGTACGAAATGGAAACTTACAAATTGGAAATTTATTCTTTGAAGAGGTGGAAAAATTCAAATATCTTGAAGCAAGAGTAACAAATATAAATGACACTCGGGAGGAAATTAAACACAGAATAAATATGGGAAATGCCTGTTATTATTCGGTTGAGAAGCTTTTGTTATTTAGTCTGTTGTCAAAAAATCTGAAAGTTAGAATTTATAAAACAGTTATATTACCGGTTGTTCTGTATGGCTGTGAAACTTGGTCTCTCACTTTGAGAGAGGAACAGAGATTAAGGGTGTTTGAGAATAAGGTTCTTAGGAAAATATTTGGGGCTAAGAGGGATGAAGTTACAGGAGAATGGAGAAACTTACACAACGCAGAACTGCACGCATTGTATTCTTCACCTGACATAATTACGAATATCAAATGCAGACGTTTGAGATGGACAGGGCATGTAGCACGTATGGGCGAATCCAGAAATGCATATAGAGTGTTAGTTGGGACACCGGAGGGAAAATAGACCTTCGGGGAGGCCGAGACGTAGATGGGAGGATAATATTAAAATGGATTTGAGGGAGGTGGGATATGATGATAGAGACTGGATAGAGACAGGATAGGGACCGTTAGCGGGCTTGGTGAGGGTGGCAATGAACCTTCGGGTTCCTTATAAGCCATTTGTAAGTTGTATTATTATTATTATTATTATTATTATTATTATTATTATTATTATTATTATATTACTATCATAATTACTGTTCATTTTGTATAAACGAGGTAACATAATTATGTATATTTTTTTATCATTTGAAAAGAGAACATATTTATCAATTGCTAGCATCAAAAATCACATTAACCCACTTATTTATGTTAGCAAATTAAATTAATTCTACTATAATATATGTTATATACAGGGTGTAAGGAGTATAAGTGTCATTATTTTAATTGATGATTATTCATGTTGTAAATGTTAAATGTTATGTTTTATTTAACGACGCAGCAACTGCCGAGGTTATATCAGCGTCGCCGGTGTGGCGGAATTTTGTCCCGCAGAAGTTCTTTTACATGCCAGTATATCTACTGACATTAGCCTGTCGCATTTAAGCACACTTAAATGCCATCGACCTGGCTCGGAATCTAACCCGCAACCTCGGGCATAGAAGGCTAGCGCTATATCAACTGCGCCAACCAGGCCGACTATTCATGTCATAAGGAAGAAACAAAGTCCTCAATTTTTTTTTCTAATTGCAATATTTAACTAATTATTAAAGTCTGCAATATTAGACATTTGTCAACTTTGCTGGATGAGATGGCAGAGGCTTACAAGCACACAATAAAGCTCAAGTGGGTACAAAGAGATGCATGGGCAGAGCAGGTCAACTCTTGTTTACATAAAACGAGCAGCAAATACAAACTTTCTGTCTCATTAATAGAACATTATGGCAAATTAACATTTTATTTAACAATATTGCTCCATTTTTTATTGTACGTCTAAAATTGAGCAAAATCACACGAACTTTTTTCTAATGCAAAATTTTAATCTCTCCCACTTCCGTAAAGCAGTATCATTTTTAAAGAAATTTCTCGTTGTGTGATTTTCGAAACGGAGTAAGGGACTTCCAGTTTCTAATAATCGTTGATAAACTGCTACAAAAGTTCGTTGATTAGGTACTTCTTTGCGGAAAACTTTGACGGTACATCCTCCTTGCCGCACTTGAATTATGACGACTTTCTCCATAAATTAATAACATATCATGATATTCCTGAACTGTGAATAACATTGTAATTTGTTTATCGAATATCTGTTCTGAACTGTCATCCGCTCGGCAGGAGACCTATGGACACGGAGCTTCAACTCAGCTGATCTGTACGTCTGTGCAGACTACTGTCAGCAGCATGAATCCTGCTGAACATGTTGCCACGTCTCTCACGCCAGAATATTAACAAATTAAAGCATGCATTATTATTTAATTTCACGAAAACGTAATAGAACACAAATATTTATTTAAACTAATATTAACTCTTTGCTAGATATTCCTACTGGTGTAATTGTTTTCGTAATTTTACTCACGATATAAGCACTATAAGGCAAATAAAATAAGGAGAGAAATATTTTTTCTGGGAAAAGTATAAAGTTGTATGAACATTTTTGATCCTGTAGACCGTCCCCGAAGACTGCGAAAAGACGGCACTTATACCCCTTACACCCTATACATACATACATACATACATACATACATACATACATACATACATACATACATACATACATACATACATACATACATATACATATATCGCCAGTTTACATTTTATGGAACTCCTAAGTGTTTATATATAATATAAACGGAGAGGAGCACACCTTTACGCAATTCACGTCGGTTGTTGTGCAATGATAAGGGACGCAATAACAGGTCGAAACATGTAAACCAGGTACGATAGAATTTATCACAAGAAAGTCATATAATACATATTCCGAAGTGATACAGTGTTAAAAGTAGTGTAATCAAGATGTATATGTCAAATTTATAGCGATTTTAAGTTTATTTTAAGTTATAGACCTCTCTTCTTAGGGATAATTTAAGTTATAGATCTCGCTTCTTAGGGATAATTTACATTAAATACTGCAATATAATTGATCTGTCTAAGAATATGAGATTATCTCCTTTCGTTCGCAAGTTAAACGCACCAATTTCTCACATCACTTCTACAAATTTCTATCACAATATTCCCTTTTGACAGGTATGCAAACAGCACCAACGATCATCTACAAAATGGAAGAATAATATTAGTAAATTGTACTTAATGTAATACATAAAACTAGAAAATTGATTTATTTAGTAAATAACTTATGCAATAATTAATAGTTTATTAAAAATGTGTTAAAGTAATCAGTGCGCATTAAAAATACCGTTGTATTTACTCTTGAAATCCCATTCCGAAATTAAAACTTTTACAATATAAGTTTTTAAAATATTTTCCTTCAAACAAAACGGCTCTAGTGCAGTTACCGTTACAAAATTAAACACTTTGTTATTTAAGTTAAATACAACATTTTAAAATTTATTACGTCCAATATACACAGTGTTTCTTACAGTTCCTGGCTCTTGACGTAAGTGTACAAGTTCTAAGAATATGGAAACTACTTGTGCTTTCTTTTACATAATTTCAAAATACGGAATGACGAATCGTTTTTACAGTTTCTCTTTATAGTCGACATGTGCCCTATAAATATTTCATGTCGATTGGATAAATTTTCCGAGATTTGTGAACTGTTATACTTAGAATAACGGATACTAATATTTGCTGTGTAGAAGCGTCGACATTCGACATGCCGCATGCAGTTACCTCCAGCGATCCCGGCCGCGGCGTGAACATGCTGGTCGAGCAACATTTACCTGACTGTGTGCTGCGTCCGCCTTTCCTTCTTCCTCCCGAAAGTCAACAGTGCGCTAGTTGGTCAAGTGGAAGGAACCATGTTATGTTTTGTTATGCGCAGTGTGCTAGACTGTGCAGCCCTCAGGTTCATCAATTCCCGCTGCCCCCTCTCTGTCACTGTCACCATCACGTAATTAGTTGCTACGCCTTTCCACATGAGGGCCGGGTGGGGGCCCCCCGCGCCCCGCGCCCAGCGCCCCGCGGCCAAGAGTCATGGGGTAGGTCAGGGTGGCGGCCACCCCATTTGCCAATTTGGGTAAAATTGTTGTCTTTCACTCAAAGACAGACTCAGAAACAGGACGAACTGCACGACATCGATGTATAGGCCTACGTGTAGCACAGGCGCGGCAAGTTTGCGCTACACCTAAAAAAATTTAAAATACAAGTTAAATTTTTGTGGTCTAAGTACACGATTGCTACGATCAGCTGTAGTAAGTTTCTCATCCAACTAGAATAGTTTGTAGGAGCCGCGTCGTTGACTGGGGCGAGGGGATGAGAGGGACGCTATCCAGTGTGAATTTTAAGTTGTTGGTAAACGAACAGCGTTAATAAAGGGAGGTGAAAGAGCTTTGAAATTGGAAACAGATGCCAGTAGCTCACAGAGTTACAGAGACAGAACATGCCATTCCCACGATTGCAGGTAGGCGCGAAAACAAGTTTTTTTAGAGTGAACTTGTATTTTATTGGTGTTTTCGCTTTCCATTTCCACTGCAGTTACTTGAGTCGAGTTGCTTGAGAGCATGTGGTGGCGGGTAAGAAGTTGTTTTAATAAATGAATAGCGTTATTTGTGCCAGTATATGCGTTGTTCTACTCTATTAAATAGACCCTAGTTAAGATAAATACAATTCAGTCTTTAATAGAACATCCTTTTTCATGGCGCAGCTTAGAAGAGAAGTGTGAGATTAAGCATCTTGGTAGACTGACTCCGTACCTTGAAATTTCGCAGTGCGTGGAAACCAAAACCAGGTCGTTCAACAGAGAATTCAATTCTGACGCGTACGAGAAGTTTCAGTGGTTATGTGGCTGTGAAAGAAGAAAATCGATGTTCTGTTTTCCTTGTGATTTTCTTTTTCGAGGGAGAAGGGGCAAGGACAAAGGTCGGTGTTAGTGACATATATACGGCATCTCCAGAATCGCTCTAAAAACACGAAAACTCGGTGAGTTTCGAGTTTTCTATATAAATAGGTTTTGCAAATTTTTACGACTGTAGCATGGTAGGCCTAATACTTTCTAGTAAGAAAGTAAACGACCAAAATTTTGAAGCACCAGCTGCCACTGGTGTAGTACTTGCAAAGGTGTCCAGCGTCGATATTCTACGTAGGTGGGAAGATCCCTTTATCAGTGACAGGTTTCCTTCGAGTGCAATAGACCTACGGGAAGGGTTCCGCGGCTTTACTTAAAGCCATTCTATGGATCTTATCCATTCAGTTGCTAGTGTAGTAACCACTGGAGACTTACCGCAATTGTATCTGTACGACACAGCGGCTCCTATAAAGATACAGTATGGACGCAGCGCCATTGTTTACAGAATTTCCAGTAGGATAGTGAGCAATCAAGTGATATGACTCGAAGTTCTTGCCAAAGAGTACACAGTTTGATTTAGAAAGTTCCTCAATGTTACTCTCAGAGATGGATTCATGTCACAACGATGATGATTAATGAATTAATAAAACTTGTGGACGTCGACAGGGTGAATGGGGTTATCCTGTATAACAATTTTCCATTTTCACTTGTCCGGATTTGAAATAGGTGTTACTTCATTTGGACTAATGTAGGTAGACTACTGACACACTGAGCCTGGACGATACCGACCAGTTTTGCTTAATTAGTAGTCTTTGTACTCTACAGGAAGATATAGTCACAATAATAATTGTGTGAGATAATGTTTGATGATGGGATTTAAAAACTGTCAGCAACTAAAAATATACAGAGGGAGAATTCAAGAACCAAACACAGTATGTACACAAGACAATTTTAACAAAAGAAATATGTAAGAATTTTATAATTTCTTAAGCGGTACACCATATCCAAAGTTCATAATACAATAAATAAAATTAATAAAATTTTGAAACATTACTGTATATTCATAAAGAATAGAAAGTGTATGTAATCAAGAGGCATGAAAATGACTTCATCATCATCATCATCACCAACATCAAACTATTACGAATTTGGGCCATATTACCCATAGCAGCATCTTGATTTCTTCTTTATTTGAGAGTTAGTTGTGAAAGTCCGTCTCTGTTCGTTCTACGTACAGTTGGATCCATCTTAGTTTTGTATTTATTATTTTTTTGTCAGAATGGGTTCAGTTTTTCGTTCACTGTGAATGCCTCCATTAAATTTGTGACCTCGCCATGTGTATCTATTTAGTTGCTTTTTCAAAACCTTCATTCCCGCTCCTGCGGTTCTAGATTTGTCTTGTTTCAAAGTCCAGATTTTGTATCCATACAGATGTGCAGATGCTAATAGGTCTAATGTGTTATGTAATTTTAACTCTCTTTTAAATCGTGGAGGGTTTGAAAGTTGTATTTAATCTTCAACTGGTACAGCAAGGTCTCACGGACCGCAGAGCGCTACAGACACGTGCACTCACCTACCTTCTTATCAGTGTGTCAGCAGCCCGTGTTGTGCTTGCTTGTGTTATTCATTTATTGCGATTCTGATTGCAGAAGCGGTCTCACTGAGCGCGCATACTAATAGGCCTATTGTTGGGCTAGTCATTATTTATTTCTTCGTATAGGCAGGGTCAATATTTTTATATTCATATGGATATAGGCTAATGATAAGTGTTTTTCTTCCGATTGATGTACAAGCTGCAGCATTCACAGTTAATTTTGTTAATATTTATATTTAATCTATCTATTTATTTTTTATTTATAGAAAATGTCAGAGAAGATGGGTCCATCTTGTATGAAAGTAGATGATCCCAGACTTGGTGTATTTGTTAATCGGATAATAGTAGATTCAGGGGACTGTGACATTTTTTACATTGATGACGAAATAATAGATACCACATTTGTGATTGAAAGCGAGTGGTAGTGATGAGGCGGAAATTGAGATGTAAAATCTAGGATAAAATGTTAGCCCTTCATTCCGTTGAAAGAACGGTTTTGAATGGAACTAAATCCCACCACCAAAGAATGATCGAACCAGAGGTCATAATAAATCATCTTACAACTTCCGGGTTTGCGGCAACCAGCTAAAGCTCCTAGTAATAATCCAAACCCACAGGATGTCATCGTCATCATCATCATCATCATCATCATCATCATCATCATCACCATCATCATCATCATAACCATTTTACGTATTAGACCTAGGGGTCTGTTACGGTCTCTTTCCAGCGCTTTTTAGGTCTTCCCAAGTTCCTTCGGCCTCTTGCAGTCAGTGTGGTCAACAGAATTAGCAGTCTGGTCGCTTGAATGTAATTAAAATTCCCTAGGACAAGTTACAAGCTGCTATAAGGCATTATACCGCCGCACGTGACTCGGGCCCCAGACCCTCCTGAATATGAACAGGCAGCACCACGAGGCTGGCCTTGATATTATAGTAACATGGACAAATGTAATCATTTTATCAGTGCGGAAAAATACCTGTTGTTATTCGGTTGAGAAGTTTTTGTCATCCAGTCTGCTGTCAAAAATCTGAAAGTTAGAATTTATAAGAGTTGTTCTGTATGGTTTGCGAAACTTGGACTCTCACTTTGAGAGAGGAACAGAGATTAAGAGTGTTTGGGAATAAGGTTCTTAGGAAAATATTTGGGCTAAGAGGGATGAAGTTACAGGACAATGGAGAAAGTTACGCAACGCAAAACTTCACGCACAGTATTCTTCATCTGACATAATTAGGAACATTAAATCTAGACGTTTGACATGGGCAGGGCATGTAGCACGTATGGGTGAATCCAGAAATGCATGTAGAGTGTTAGTTGGTAGGCCAGAGGAATAAAGAACGTTGGGGAGGCCAAGACGTAGATGGGAGGATAATATTAAAATGGATTTGAGGGAGGTGGGGTATGAAGATAGAGACTGGATTAATCTTGCTCAGGATAGGGACGGATGGCGAGCTTATGTGAGAGCGGCAATAAACCTCCGGGTTCCTTAAAAGTCATAAGTAAGTAAGTAAGTAAGTAAGTAAATAAGTAAGATCCATAGCTTTTTTCTGAATAAGTTCATCTTCATTTTTCCCCACTTTCCAAAAGTCAAGTTAAAATAGCAATATGCAATTTTACTTTGAAATGTTATCACAGTGAACTACATAAAAATATAACTGATACAAAATAAAAATTATATCCCTATATTCGTACAAATATCTGTATAATATATTTAATAAATTATATTTGTGAAAAACTTGGTGTTCTGTTAAAATTGTCTCACTACATATCCCGGCCACAATACCTGGATATTTTTATCGTCATTGTTGTTAAAGTAAATAAAAAAACTTAATCTTCTGTCAATCGTGTTTTTGTATATATCCCACAATACTTGAGAAAGCATCATATAATCTTTTCTATGTCAGAATTCCAAAATCTCTCATCCCAGTGTTCAGATGCAACTACCACTTGTCGAATATTTTAACAGCAATTATACTTTTGCTGAGGTCAAGGTATAGACAAAAATTGTCTAGGCTTGGCTCTAGATCCTCTAGCCTAATAAATCTGATAGAAATAAAAATTGCTATCTTTGGCTATATGCCTAATTACATTATTAGCTAGCACATAAAAGTAAACGAAATACAACGTAAACTGTTCATTGTATTATGAATGGAAGTCCCAGTGTTAAATATAATTGTAAACGAATGAATTATACACATTAATTCAAAGGATTTCAATTATTTATGGCGGAAGTATCTGTCACACAAAAATAAACGTAGGCCTACTTATGATAAAGGAAAGAAAATGGATTTTATTTACTTGATACATTAGTCATATGAGGAACAACTTGTAGGTGAGAATGAGGTTTTTAGGCATTCCACCGTGTCCTGGATCTTGGCATTTCCAACGTTTCGGATCTACATTAAATATGTTGTTAATAAAATTAACAAAATAATTTTCATGTTACGAAGCCTTAGACAAACGTTATCCTATAAATCTTTAGTTACTGTTTATTATGCTCATGTGTTACGGGACCCTTCTGTGTCTTCTTCAGAAGAGAGCAGTGAGAATAATTATTATCTTCGTGTGTCTTCTAGAACTCACTCTAAACCACTTTTTGTTCAACGAGGAATACTTCCTTTACAGTCAATGTTTATTATCGACTGCGTTCTTTATGTTAAGCATGTGCATAATCTTTCTACTTGTTAATCTATTCATAATTATCCAGACTTAATGTATATTTAACCATGTTCAAGTATAGTACTACAATCAATAGTTTCATTTCCATATTACATTAAAGTTTGTAATTCTTTAGCCATGCACATAAGAAATGATATATTTCAATTTCGGAAGGTTAGTCAGAAAGGCACTGATGGCGAATCCACTCTACAATGTCAATGAGTTTGGTAAAATTAAGTTTTAGGTACAATTGTTTTAACTTTATGTAAATGACTTATCAATATGTAATTTTGTATGGTATGGTTAAATGAGACAATGTTCTATCGATCTATAAATATATTTAATGGAAATATAATAAGATAAAATGTCTGAGATTTTAAATCAAGGTTACAGAAGTGGTTAGTTTTAGATCAGTTTTTAATCTTTAAATGAATTTTTAATGCTAAAAGAAATAGTAATAACATTTTGCTTTTTATTTGTACATGTTAATAAGATCTTAAATAATTTTTAAAAAGCCTTAATCTGCTTTTGTAAACTGACTGCATTGTTGATTTTATTTCCATAACCACTCGTATTATAGTAGGCTAAGAATTATATATTTGTATATTTTGACGTTATCTATGGGCTATATTTGTGCTCAATGACATTAAATTGTCTGTCTATCTATGTGCCTACCTATCTACCTACCTACCCACCCGTTTGTCTGTCTGTCTGTCCGTCCGTCCAACTTTACATTAGAGGCACTGAAATAGAGAATAATAAAATTCCTTCCATCCTTGTCTACACAACAAGGTAATATTTTTATTCTTCCTCATGTCCATTGTAATTCTCAAGAGTTTGTTTTTAAAAACATACTGTATATAGGCCTATAATAGGCACAGGTTTACTTGATTATATTTCGGAATGTGTATTTATATACACAGGTACCGTATTTAAAAGAAAATAAAAGTAAATCATATTTGCAATTCAACTTGAATGAGGGGATTTTGGACAAAGAGCTGAGACAAGTGAAAATCTTTTATGACGAGTGGAATATTTTATTGAAAAAAAATTTTTTTTTTTTTCGACTATTGTTGCGCGAGTTAAGACATCATCGAGAACATTTTTAAATGACGCCCTGTAGCTTTTTAATACTTATTGATAAGAGAACATTTTTAAATAACGCCCTGTAGTTTTTTAATACTTATTGATAAGAGAACATTTTTAAATAACGCCCTGTAATTTTTTAATACTTATTGATAAGAGAACATTTTTAAATAACGCCCTGTAGCTTTTTAATAGTTATTGATAAGAGAACATTTTTAAATAACGCCCTGTAGTTTTTTAAAATTTATCTGAAGGAGAGCGTTTTTAAATGACGCCCTACAGTTTTTTTTTAAATTATTTGAAGGATAACATTTTTTATGTAATATTTAATTTGTTTTGTACAGAAGCACTATGGTTCAAGTTACTGTGGTAACAATTTTATTATCCATATATCCAGTTAGTACCTGTGCTATGAAAGCAATTTTGTTGATGAAATCAATATAAAACAAAGTTTCTTAATAGAGTTAGTTCTTTCTATTTCTCCGACATACGTTCTCTATTCTATTTACAGTTGAATGAGTTGCGTACATCAAGGACTTACTCATGTAGCTGCCTTTGCTTTCGCTTTCATTTCTACCTTTACTTGAATCCCATATTTTTCTCTTCCTGTAACTAATCAAATCCTTTAACAATTCGAATAAATCTAATTACTCGTACTACCTGTGTATTACAAAAAGGAATCTATATTTAATGAGTAGGAATAGTGATGACCCTCATGTTCTTAATTACTACAAGAATTACTGTAAAACTTTGACAAAAGTTATAAAAGATGCAAAGAAAATGTATCTGAGTGAAAAAGTACAAAATTCAGATAATAAGATAAAAACTATTGAAGTATTATTAAAAATGAAACTAATCGATATTCAAAGAATGAAAATATTACTTGTATTAAAATCAATGATAGTAAAATAGATAACCCAAAATCAATTGCAAATCATTTTAACGACTTCTATATAAATATTATTCAGAACTTAAACATTCAAGATTGTGCAGAAGATGCTGCACTTGGTTACCTAACTGATGCATTTAACACTGAGTTTTTAGGTCTCAAATTTATTCCCACTACCGCAGCAGAAATCATGCATGTGATAAAACAACTAAAAACAAAATATTCCTCTGGATATGATGAAATTCCAAGTAAAGTTCTGAAAGCTTGTTCTGAAATATTATACCCTCTGTTAAGCTATCTATGCAATTTGTCAATGCAATGTGGTATTTTTCCAGAAAGACTCAAATATTCAATAGTAAAACCAATATACAAAAAGGGAGATAAATGTATCCTTGCTAATTATAGACCCATATCATTATTAACAACATTCTCAAACGTGTTTGAGAAAGTTATGTATAATAGATTATATCATTACCTGGAGTCCAACAATATATTAGTTTTAGAACAGTTTGGATTTAGAAAACAAAAATCGACAGAGAATGCTGCTTTTAGTTTGGTGGATGAAATACTAAATTCATTAAATTCGAAACTACATGTAAGTGGGAATTTTTGTGACTTGGCTAAAGCATTTGATTGTGTAGACCATAGTATATTAGTAAAAAATTGAAGTTTTATGGTATAAAAGATGAGACGTTGGGTTGGTTTACATCGTACTTATCAAATAGAAAAGTAGAAATAAATGTACCAAATAGTCATAAAGTTTCTTATTCAGAATTTAGAAATATTAAACATGGTGTTCCGCAGGGGTCAATTTTAGGTCCATTGTTGTTTCTAATTTATATTAATGATTTAGCCTTGACCATAAACAATTTCTCTCGTGTAATTTTATTTGCAGATGATACAAGTGTAATTATTTCAAGCAAACAATACGATCATTTTGTAAACACTTCTAATACAGTGCTGAATCTAATGAATGAATGGTTCCATGCAAATAAGCTAGCACTTAATGTTGATAAAACCAGTGCAGTCAAATTTAGTACACACATTAGTGCTCAGGTTTCCTACAGTATTCGATTAAATGGAACTCATCAAAAAGAATCTATAAGCACAAAGTTTCTTGGTTTAGAATTGGATAATCACTTGAACTGGAAAACGCATATAGAATGTATTACTTGTAAATTGAGCTCTGCCTGTTATGCATTAAGATCCTTATCTACTATTGGTGATATAAACTTACTTAAAATGTCATACTTTGCATATTTTCACTGTGTAATGAAATATGGATTAATATTCTGGGGTAACTCGTCTGAAACTAAACAGGTTTTTGTATTACAAAAGAAAGCTATAAGAATAATGGCCGGTGTGCATAAAAGGACATCATGTATAAATATTTTCCGAAATTTAGAAATCTTGACTTTACCTTGTGAATACATTCTTTCCCTAATGATGCTGTATATTAAGAACCAAGATAAATTCAGTACTAATCAAGACATTCATCATTTTAATACAAGACATAAGTCAGATCTTCATCTTCCCTCTGTTAGCTGTTTTAAAAAAGAAGTTCGCTATTCATGTATAACAATCTTCAATGCACTGCCTAATTATCTTAAAGATTTGAAGAACCACGAGAAAAGGTTCAGAAAAGAATTAACCAAATTTCTACATACTCATACCTTCTACACAACTGATGAATTGTTTATGCTTGTGAATTGAATTATTCTACTTAAATGACATGTACAATTTTATATAGCTCAACCAAAATATGTTTTTATATTGACTTAATCTGTTTACTATGCATTGTATATTTTTGTTTAGCATAACTGATGAATTGTATGTGCTGTAAATTGAATAGTATACCGTATAGGTCAACTGATGAATTGTTTAAGCTTATAAATTGATTTAATGAAAGTATGCTACTTTGTATTGTATATATTTGTATAGTTTTGGCCGATGAATTGCATATGCTTTAAATTGAATAGCAATCTATATAGCTCTATTGATAAATTGTTTATGTTTGTAATTTGAAGTAGTTTGCATGATATGTATTATCAATTTCTGTATATCACAACTGGTTGAATTGTTTATGCCTTAAATTTAATTAACTTGCTTGTTTTGTATTATACATATAGTTCAACTGATGAATGATCGTTTGCGTTTGTAAATTTAATAATCTGATTGGCTATGTATTGTATACTGTTAGTAGAGCCATCGATGTAGCTCAGTCGGCAGACTCGCTGGGCTGCGTTCGGGCTTGGGTTGGATCCCCCTTTGGTCTTTGGTTTCTTCCGAGGTTTTCCACAGCCTTGGGCCTGAAGCCGGATGGTATATGGCGAGTCCTTGGCATCAACCCCTTTGATTAGATTACCCCCCTTTCATTTGATTACCTGGTTGGGTTTTTCCGAGGTTTTCCCCAAACCAAAAGTCAAATGCCGTGTAATATTTTGGCGAATCCTCGGACCTCACCTCATCTCACTACATCTCGCCAAAATATTGTGAAAAAATTGCACAAAATTGTAAAAATGGTAGAAAATTACTAAATTGTAAAACTATGAAAATTTGTAAAAATTGTAATTGTAATATTGTAAAATTTTGACTTGTTCCACATCTTAAAGCTTCATTGCTCATGCAAGATCTATGGAATAAAATAAATGAATGCATGAATGAATGAATAAATGAATCTACAGTGACCTCAACAGCTTGAACTAATATAATAATGCAAATATTATCATCATCATCATCATCATCATCATCATCATCATCATCATCATTGTTATAATCATTTCAGCTGTTTTCGACTGCAGTTAAAGATTTATTCAGGATACTGAGAATCATAGATATCCACAAATTATTACAGCCAGTCGTTCACCACCGTCGTCGTCACTACCACTATCATCATCATCATCACCATCATCATATTACTAAAATTCTGAAAACTTCATTGATCGTTGTTACTGGAGTATTATATCTCAAAGCTTATCATTTCATGTATTTCCTCTCTTAATTTATTATACACGAAGTATTAAGAGGAAGTACATTGGAGAAGAGTATTCTTATGTGGACGGCAACAGTAAAACCACATTCATGATTTATAAAACAAATCTAATTTTTCTAACAAATAATGAATAAAAATAATCGTACAGCATTGCAAAGACAGAAATGTAGTTACATATATTGAAGAACAGTTCCTTCTGTATACAGTAACAGTACAATCGTCTTAATAACTTGCAAAACAAATCTAACTTTTCCCACAAACAATGAATGCATCAATGTTATGTTTGACGGCACTTCTTATTAGAGTAATTATGTTCCCAATCACTTTCATCAAATGTACATCATAGGCCTAAATTCGTGTGTTAATGCTTTTAATATTACTGTCGTATTTTTTTTGTCAAATTCTAGCCTACTGCCCAAATATGTAACAATTGGTATTTCCTGAAGAAATAATGTCTCCAAACATGTGCAAAGCTGTTAATCGTTCCAAAGCTGTTGTCACATTATGAGGCAGCAACACGAAGCTGCAAAAAATCAATTTTCTTGGTGTTAAAATTACGGAGCATATATTTCACTTTGGAAAGGGTCATTTAGGAAAATTAAATTAAACGTTACATCAAAACAGGAGCTCCGAAACAAAACATGTGGAATCCGAAAGTTGTTAAACATTTTATTATTTGTTCTTTCCTATTTACCAGCGTCAGAGATATCAGATGCTTAACATTCCCTTCATTATAGGTCGAAGCTCAAAAAATTTCGAACTTTACGAACTTCAAAGGCGGCAGAATGTTACCACAGTGGACTGCAGCATATCCTACTGTCGTCATGGTCATAGATGTATTAATATAAAAATAGACTTCATGTGATGCGTTAAAATGCGAGAAATAGAAATGGGAAAGAATGTAAAACAAGCTGAATGGACAATTCCGCAAGGAATTATTCCTCATGCTTCTGTGTCAGCGATACACTTCGAATGAGATATCCTGTATACAGCACCGGTACTTGAAGAGCATGAGTGAGTACAGATACACTTCGAATGAGATATCCGGTATACAGCACTGGTACTTGAAAAGCATGAGTGAGTACAGATACACTTCGAATGAGATATCCGGTATACAGCACTGGTACTTGAAGAGCATAAGTGAGTACAGATACACTTCGAATGAGATATCCGGTATACAGCACTGGTACTTGAAAAGCATGAGTGACTACAGATACACTTCGAATGAGATATCCGGTATACAGCACTGATACTTGAAAAGCATAAGTGAGTACAGATACACTTCGAATGAGATATCCGGTATACAGCACTGGTACTTGAAGAGCATAAGTGAGTACAGATACACTTCGAATGAGATATCCGGTATACAGCACTGGTACTTGAAAAGCATGAGTGACTACAGATACACTTCGAATGAGATATCCGGTATACAGCACTGGTACTTGAAGAGCATAAGTGAGTACAGATACACTTCGAATGAGATATCCGGTATACAGCACTGGTACTTGAAGAGCATAAGTGAGTACAGATACACTTCGAATGAGATATCCGGTATATAGCACTGGTACTTGAAAAGCATGAGTGAGTACAGATACACTTCGAATGAGATATCCGGTACAAAGCACCGGTACTTGAAGAGCATAGGCGAGTACAGATACATTTCGAATGAGATATCCGGTATACAGCACTTGAAGTGCATAGGCGAGTACAGATACACTTCGAATGAGATATCCGGTATACAGCACAGATACTTGAAGTGCATAGGCGAGTGCAGATACACTTCGAATGAGATATCCTGTATACAGCACAGATACTTGAAGAGCATAGGCGAGTGCAGATACACTTCGAATGAGATATCCAGTATACAGCACTTGAAGTGCATAGGCGAGTGCAAATACACTTCGAATGAGATATCCGGTATACGGCACTTGAAGTGCATAGGCGAGTACAGATACACTTCGAATGAGATAACCTGTATACAGCACAGATACCTGAAGAGCATAGGCGAGTACAGATACACTTCGAATGAGATATCCGGTATACAGCACTTGAAGTGCATAGGCGAGTACAGATACACTTCGAATGAGATATCCGGTATACAGCACAGATACTTGAAGTGCATAGGCGAGTGCAGATACACTTCGAATGAGATATCCGGTATACAGCACTTGAAGTGCATAGGCGAGTACAGATACACTTCGAATGAGATAACCTGTATACAGCACAGATACTTGAAGAGCATAGAGCACATATTTAAATTATCATTATCGTGCAGTCACAGTTTCTGCACTTTCTAATTGGGCTTGCACTATCATTTTCAAAATGCATTTTACTATACCATGCATCAGTCATGATAGTAGACAGGCGTGCATCTACATGAAGCAGATTTATGGGAAATTATAATTGGAGTAAAGGTTAAACTGATAGCATTATTTATTCACAATTTATCATCTAAAGATAATTCAGTGAAATATGTTTTAATTGCTGAACTGTAGCCATAACGTACGCAGAGATTGAAATAATTTCTCTCACTAACCTACAACAAATGAACGTAGTTAATCCTTACACTTACGTATCTAAATTGCATTCCCTATACATGTGCACTATTTACACAAACACGCTTAAACAAAAAGAAAATAAGAATATTAAACACAATAAACAATCAATTAGCTTTGCAAGGAAGAATGAAATATTTTCTCTACGTTTAGGAACGAACTGAAAATTCAAACTGGGCATAGAGTATTTCCTGGCAGAGCTTAGTCGGCTCCTGAAGCAATCAGCGAAGCGCTTCTGTGTTGCCACTCTGCTGCATGGTGTTACTTCCACGTGCTGAATTTGTGAGTTAGTGTTATATAGTTATAAATAAATTTGTAGCGCTGCTGTGAAATGTAGCAAAAGAAACTGGTAACTCACGTAGTGACAATCCTTTGCGTAAATAGACAGACTTCAGAATTGGGGAAGAACTCGTTAGTTTTATGAACAGAAGAAGAAGGAATTTGTCCGTTTATGTGAGCGTTGCTCCATTCCTGCAATTAATGTAGCCTAATAGAGTGGACTTCAAAAACTTCAGTAATATACAACGGAGTTACCATTTAAATTAGCGGTACAGAATGGTATGTTAAGTCAGCTGTTGTGGCAGCATCGCATCTCTTGCTACTAACATTACGCAAAGCTGTTAGTTGCAAGTTTACAAGAAAACATCCTCAGAGCAGTGCGATGATTGACACTTTTTCCAAGTATCTGTTAATTGGATTACTGAAAGTTTCTAGAATGAAACTGCCTAGGTTATTTATAATTTGATTAACATTAAAGCAGAAAAAGCCCCGTCACACTTACAATGGTTATCAAATTACAATACGTACATACTGTGAGTGAATTACACAAAAGGCATATGAGAGAAACGTGATGAAGAAATCCACTTTTTTCTTTCTTTCTTTCTTTCTTTCTTTCTTTCTTTCTTTCTTTCTTTCTTTCTTTCTTCTTCTTTGGCATTCATACATGATTGTTCAACTGATGAGTTTGTTGGATGCGTGCCGTATTGTGACTGAAGTGAAACATTTTTCATGTTCTCTCTTATTCTGTCCATGCCGCGCCTCTATTAACAAAAGAAGAGACGACAGTATTATTATTATTATTATTATTATTATTGTTGTTGTTGTTGTATCTGCCATTCAAAGTTAAAAATATTTTTGAACAAAGTTAACGTTTTATATGATAACATGATTTTGAGAGTATAATTTTCAGAACTGGAAACTGGACAAAAAGCGGTGCATAATTGAACGTGCAACTCAACTAAGTACAATGGTAAAAACTTGATTCCTTGAAAACATAACTCGTACTATGCGAAGGGCGTATCTAAATTCTCATTACAGACTTTGAAGTCTTATATTGGGGACCGAGAAGGCTATGTTTTGCATATGAACATAAGTATGTCCAGAAACGTACAGTTTCCTCGCTACAAGCAAAACACCACAACACAAGTTGAACTCTCCCGCGTTTCCGGTGTACGTACAGTTTCCCTAGAAAATAATGAGACGATTGAATATTCCTAAGTCTCAGATATAAGACACTGCGCATGATCGGAGACCAGAGCACTGATACACAAGATAACGAATACTGAGTTACTTAAATTCAAGCTAATTGGTTTGTTACTAGCATCGTTCCAAAATTCACTTCAAAAACAGCAAAAAATATGGTAATATGACGTGAATAAATATATACATAAATCGTGTAGTTAAATCAACATTGGACCTTCATGACTAGATCGACACTCCGCACAGAAAGGAAAGCTTTCGTGTCGTTTCATTAGCTCAGACGCTAAGGCTTCTGCGTGTTGTGTAGAAGAGTGCGAGTTCGATTTTTAGTCTACACAACGATTTTTTTTGGCTAAATAACGTTGACATAGCTAAATAACGTTGAAATAGAGTTTTACAAAGCCCTGAGATTCAAGTGTTAATGATCGCAAACAATACAAAATTACTAATTCTAGTATTATAAACGTTAATCTAATGAATGCATTTACACCATTTATATATATATATATATATATATAGGCCTATATAAGTAACAATTAAAATGAAATAAAAAAATATTCCTAAGCCACACAGACAAAATTTTTCAAAGGTTTAGAGTCCTTAGGCCTATGCCATTTGTTGAGTAATTATTACAACAGTTTATTAGTAGCTTTCCCGTATGTGTAAGAAATGCACTCGCACAAAACAATTTTCGTTAAAAGTGTGGCTTCGGACTATTTCATTCTCACCCCTTCAGTTGATTTTAACTATTCTATCTACGAGTTTGCAATAGTGTTTAATTTAATGTGCATTCAATTTTATTCATGTTATGATTGAATGAAAAAGCACTGTTGCAGTTATTGACTAATTAAATATATTAATAACAATTATTAAATGCATCTGTTAAATAACGAATTGCAGTACATTTTGCAAAATCTTGAATGTTTAAGTTGTCAGTAATAAAAATGTTATGTTTTATTTAACTACGCTCGCAACTCCAGAGGTTATATCAGCGTCGCCGGATGTGCCGAAATTTTGTCTCGCAGGATTTATTTTACATGCCAGTAAATCTACTGACATGAGCCTGTCGCATTTAAGCACACTTAAATGCCATCGACCTGGCCCGGGATCGAACCCGCAACCTGGCATAGAAGGCCAGCGCTATACCAACTCGCCAACCAGGTCGACGTCAATAATATTTATGTACTATATACTATAAGGCGTTAAAAAACAGGAGACGTTTCGGTTATGCAATAGAACCGACACGCTACTGTACTCGTATGAGCTACCGAGACAAAACAGTGACATTAGCAGCAGTCCAGAATTTAGATCCCACAGCAGGCATTTGCCATTTGGTACAGAGAAGCAATGATATTTTGTGACCCTAGCTATGTTGTTAAATCGTGGCCTTAAGTGGCTGTTTTCTTAGTGATCATTCTTCTGGTCATTGTCCTTGTTGTGGTCCTTGTAAAAATTCTTTTTTTGTATTTGTCATGGTACTTATCGTGGTTTTGGTCCTTATCGCGGTTCTCTCGTATTCCTAGTCGTGAACCATATCGTAGTCACAGGCAATTATAATGGGACATCGACGACTTTTAAGTAAATTAAACACAGGTGACTTATATCCTGTTAAAATGAATGAAACTATTATCCCTTAAGCATGAACGACCAGATGTCTATATCGAGTGAACCGCGCTGTAGAACTTTAACTTCCCACGACCAAGAGTCGTCTCATTCTTTTTAAGGGGAACTGTACATCAATCGACGATTACAGGTCTGTTGCTATGCCCGGAGAAGCGCCGATCGTTTGACGTTCGTACCTACTGTAGTACTTGTGGCGTCGAGCTGTAATTCACTGGCAGTGTCGTGCTGTTGAACACGTTTACGCCAATGTGATGTTATTATACGGCGAAGCTGCTCATCAGCTGTATGAGGCCAGATACCTTTGCCAAGGTTCACCAGCGGCTCCACCACCAACAGGTCCGACTGTGATGCTCCACCGAGTTGGAAGAGAACCCGAAGATTCACTGTGGATAACAGCATGAGCAGCAGCTACACTCGTATGCAAAAACAACAGAAGTCGAAGAGTTCAACATGTGTCTTGCTTGTAGCGGCGAAGAGGTACGTTTCCGAACATGTTACCTTCTCGGTCCCCACTACAAGCCCTCAAAGTCTGCAATGAGAATTTAGATACACCCGTTATGAGCAACATACACATATCATGAGGTTTGACTGAATATACATTTTAATATAGCCTAACATTCTTCTTACATCTTCCGAAATTATTTTGTGGATTCATAAATATAATTTAAGAAAGTTCCTCAAGCTTCAATACTGCAGAAATCAACTCATTAAACACGTCGCCTAGTGGAAAATGAACTCAATAATGATGATAAGAAATTTAAAATATACTTTATAACTACATAACTGCGGAATAAAGTAAAAAACTGAAGATAAGGTTGAGGTTGTGATTGCATAGGTATAATTTGAGAATAAAGAATTAAATAATATAACACAACAAATTATCCACAAATCCATAGAAATTACCATCTTTCAAATGTATCGGCCCTTAAACTTAACTTTATTGTTGTCAACAAATGTCTCATTTGTTGTTGTTCAGGCAAATTATAGCACTGAATGAGGTATAAAGTTGGTCTTCACGTATCTGGAATGCTACTAGCCTTCGGCGAAGTTACGACTAAAATTTAAGTTCAGATGTGACTCTGAATACAAATTCTGCGTTTTGTATCTCTTAAAGTCGGACGTAAATTAAAGTAAACTTGAAGTGACGTTGATGAAACAATCTAGAAATAGCTTTTGAGCAGCATAAACCAATATTAGAAACATTTAGCACATTGAATGTTTTTCTAATCAATTTTCGCTTAAATAATAATATCTAGTCATGTACTTAAGCTGTGTCATTTATAGTTGCAGTCAGGTTTCTTAATTCTGGAAATCATAAAATTATCCTTCTGTGTTATGCGAGAAACAAGACATTATAGAAAATTAGGTACATTTCATTGGATTTGGATGAAAACACATAGGCCTATATTTGGTTGTTTACATGACAAAGAACTAAATAGATACGAAACGCTTTTAATGTAAAATGGCGAAATGCCATCTGTGACCAATATTGTCTATTGCAATTTACCAATTGATAAATACAACTCTCTGAAGTTAATTTATCAAATTATGTCGATTTCATTTCCCTTAACACCTTTATTCCAGATTATGAATACACATCTCTGAACGTGTTAAAATTAATGTATAAGGGTTAGGTAGGCCTACATTGTTAGAATTACCACAACGTATTAGATCGGTTTAATGCGAGTGGCGTCCTTCTAGTGATCTAGTCAGTCTGAGTGTTCCAGAGCTGGCTGGGACTGCATCAAATAATGCCACGGGTAGCAATGATGAGCTTCCTGCCCCTGTTCCGCCAGGATGCGTTTAATTGTCACTTCATTCCGACCAGCCACCCTCGCAGACTTTGCGCAACACTTGCTTGCCAGCGGGCGAGAGGGCGGGAGGAAGCTACAATCCAACCAGCAGCTTATATGGCCAGCAGCACTTCATCTCCTTTCTTATCATTCCTTATCCTCTTTATTGTTATTTTTCTATCTCAAATTTCTTGCTTCAATTCTGACGGTGATTTTTCCTCATTTTCCTTCCTAATATTGCCTTCTCTTTTTTTTATGTTAATCTTTCCCCCTTCCCTTAGGCACATCATTATTTTTTCAACTATTTAATTTGCTTTCGTTTTCTTTCTCTTCCTGTCTCAGTTCATTTCTTCATTTCATTCCCTTACTACTCGCTCTCTCGCTGTTTCGATTCTTCTTCCTTCTTTTCTTTAACTTCTTCCTATCTCTTCCGTTTTCCTCATTTTACTTCTGCATTCCTTCTTTTTACCACTTTCCTTCGTCAACGTCAATTTCTCCACAGTATCTGAACTATATTTCATCCGTTCTTATAATTTATAATTTATTATTACATCATTTCCTCCCCTCTTTCTTTCTTTCATTCTTTCCCATTTCATTGTCCTACTCTTCATTCTTCTTTTTCCTTCGGCCCTAATGTTCTCATTATGCACATTACCTCGGGGATGACAAACAACGCATTCCTCTCAAATGAAAATAAATATTACGGAATCGAGCACTCCAGTAGGAGTATGAGCAGTGGCGGCTCGTGATAAAATATTGCGTGTGTTCACAATTTTGTGTTCCAAAATCGAAGAGAGTTAGAAATCGTACTTTTAGCCTAATATGAAATGTCATGATTCCAATATGTCACTAGCGAAAAAACCGTATATAAATTCAAAACAACATGTAATAATAATAATAATAATAATAATAATAATAATAATAATAATGATAATAATAATAATAATGATAATAGTAATAATAATAATGATAATAGTAATAAAAATAATAATAATAATTATAATAATAATAATAATAATAATAATGATAACAATAATAATAATAATAATAATAATAATAATGAAACCCCGTCCTTTTATTTCCAATTTTTCCTGGTAAGCCAGTTTACACAGTTCTTTACTATTCTAAATTACTTGAACAGACTTAATTGTTTACGTTTGTTAAAAATTAATACATACCACAGTGCCGTTACTTACAAACGTGTGTGTTCAGTAATATATTTTGATTCACAACACACTATACCAGTACTGTAATCCTATTCGCATAGATCGATTTCTATAAATACATGCCAGTAAATATTACTCTTAAATAATATACACCACATACAGATATTTAAATTCATACCACCATCATATTCAGCCAGCACGTGTTTGAAAGCCAAACTATGCTACAGTATAGTAATTCACAAACTACACTCTTGTAGTAGCACTGTACACACACCCACATGAAGTAAACGTTCTGACAGTGAGATGCTGACACCTATAGGCTATTAAATTTCCTCCTCGAGATATAGCATGTGAACGATAGGGATCGATGCACCTGACATCTGTAGGATAGATTCACTGTTCACTTAACGTTTTGTGCTCTTGACGAGTCATAAGCGGCCAGCGAAAGACACTTTTCTCCCGCGCATGCGTGAAATTCCTGTAACCTTCTTGAAAAGAGCACGGCTTGTACCTGAACGGATGTTGCCAAGTTTACATAAGAAGTTTATGCAAGATGCGGGAAGTTTAAAATACTGGATTTCGATATTATACATCTCCACTACGTCAATACGATATTAAATAATGAAACTAGTCGTGCATTAATGGAAACAAGGCGTCACGTGCTCTTGTGCTCTTATTGACGAACCGCCACTGAGTATGAGTATCTACAACTGATATGAGTTTCAGACTGCGTTCACAATTAGGAGTATTCCAACATGTCTTGGAACTGCATACAGGTCCCATCATCTGGCCAGAGAAGTCTGTCCTGATGGTGGTGGCTGTAATGCCAACATCCAGGACACGGTGGAATGCCTAAAAACCTCATTCTCACCTACAAGTTGTTCCTCATATCGACTAATGTATCAAGTAAATAAAATCCATTTTCTTTCCTTTATCATAAGTAGGCCTACGTTTATTTTTGTGTGACAGATACTTCCGCCATAAATAATTGAAATCCTTTGAATTAATGTGTATAATTCATTCGTTTACAATTATATTTAACACTGGGACTTCCATTCATAATACAATGAACAGTTTACGTTGTATTTCGTTTACTTTTATGTGCTAGCTAATAATGTAATTAGGCATATAGCCAAAGATAGCAATTTTTATTTCTATCAGATTTATTAGGCTAGAGGATCTAGAGCCAAACCTAGACAATTTTTGTCTATACCTTGACCTCAGCAAAAGTATAATTGCTGTTAAAATATTCGACAAGTGGTAGTTGCATCTGAACACTGGGATGAGAGATTTTGGAATTCTGACATAGAAAAGATTATATGATGCTTTCTCAAGTATTGTGGGATATATACAAAAACACGATTGACAGAAGATTAAGTTTTTTTATTTACTTTAACAACAATGACGATAAAAATATCCAGGTATTGTGGCCGGGATATGTAGTGAGACAATTTTAACAGAACACCAAGTTTTTCACAAATATAATTTATTAAATATATTATACAGATATTTGTACGAATATAGGGATATAATTTTTATTCTGTGTAAGATATATTTTCATACAGTCCATTGTAATAGCATTTCAAAGCAGAAGTGCATATAGTGATTTTGACCTGACTCCTGGAAAGTGGAAAATGAAGGTGAATTTATTCTTAGAAAAGCTATGGATCTTACTAGACCCAACACTGTAAATGCATTGTCGTATATGAAGTCAATACAACTGTGGACAGGAGGTTGGCTGTCAAACAGAAGTCCAATATCTATGACACAAAACACAGTGAAAGAACAGCGATAACAAGTTCGCTTCAAATACACTTGAATTTAACAGAAGTAATTTTCATGATATGTCATGGAGATAGTTTAGAAACCATTATATGTATATGGCCTATCAATACACCAATATTTTTTAATTATGAAGAAAACCATTTTGCGACAAAGCGACGCCCAAACCTTATCCAAAATAAAAATAAATATTATAATTTTGTCCTCTTCTCAGGAAAGTAACTTTGTTAGACTACATTTACATCGGGTAAATCAATATTGAAACTGAATATTTTTTTACGTTAAAGATACATACAGATTACTAATAAATCTGAAGATCAGAGCAACTACTGAAATTAACAACAACATCACTAACTACAGAGTTGAGAGTTACATTACTATTTGAGGCTTAGATTTTACTATATGCTATACTCAATGTTTGCCTACAGACGCTGTGAATGATGTGTTATGGCCGGCCGGCACACGCTTCGTGGTGCTAACAAGAGGAGCCAGGTCCATCCCCAGGCGACTATCCGTACTACACACAAGCTTATTTAAAATTATTGCAGACGATAAATGAATTGAGGGGAAATTGCATTAAACCTCTGCGACGTCTGCTTCTTCCACCACAGCACGGGGATTGATACCGGGCCGCCAGGAAAGAAGGCCATAGTGCTTGCCACCTATAACCTTATAATGGATCATTTGTTATTCCTGTAGTCTAATATAGTCTAATAGACAAGACTGTAGGCGAAAAAACAATGATAATGAAACGTCGAGATATCATCTCAAGAGAACTCAAAATGTCGATGGCCTAGATCTAATACCACATAGTTTTCAATTTTACGAAATCGAGGTTTCGAGCTATTTTGGGGTATTTTTAATGCTATACCCAATGGTGCTAATTATATGTATGAGAAAAAATTAGATTAGTAGGTATTTAAGTTTCGTAATAACTCATATCAAAATTTTGGAATTATTGCTGCTAATAACACGTATGACATATTTTCTAATAACGCGTATTAGTTATTTGATTAGAATGTGTGCTACTGCCACGTATCTGAGTTCAATTGGTTTGAGATTATAATGTATCGGTAAGTAATGTCAATAATTTAAGAGATGATTCCAAATCCTGCAGTTGAAAGAAAACTTTTACTACGATTTAAAATATTTTTGGCTCTTACTTTTGTAATTTTTAGACAGACAACTCGCAATCAAAAGTATAGAGGAATGAGGTGTGGTAGCTGCAGTTACACAAGATGAAAACTTGACTCACCTTAATTTCTGATATTTTACAAGATAATATAGTACGCTATCGTAAGTTATTAACAATATTATTCTTGACAGAACTGAAACTGACATCTGCACACCTCAATCATTTTTAGAACTACCACACCTATCGTCGAAGAGAGTTCTTGCCACTTATGTCTGACACAGGTGCCCTGTCAGGCACAATCGTATAATTTTGCTTCCAATACGAAGTTAGGACCATATATCAACGCTGGTTGAGAGACAGATTCAGATAACGTACGGGATCCAATTGTGCATTAGATTATCATATGAATAGCCTAGATGTTGACAACAAAGGTGAGACGTAGAAGAAGGAAAGCACATAAAAAGTAATGGGGAAAATGATTGAGAATGTGAGGTGAGAAGCACCGGCGATACGTCCCTAGGAAACCAGAAAGAGATTCAGGAAGATGTGTGCAAACTGCGATTCTCCAATTTGCAGGAACGTAACTGACAGACATTAATCAAGAAAATAGAAAGCAAATATTTAATTATTTCTGGATAAAATGGAATTGGTAAGAAATAAATTGTTTGTACTTGTATCTTCTCGAGTTACAAAGCTAACTCCTAAGAAAGCATAAAAAGACATGAAAATCTCGGAGAACAGCAAGCTAGAAGTACAGTTTACGAATTGAAGAGGATCAGGAAAGTGCGAGAATCTTTCTACTGAACATCCCGAAAGTACCCTGTCACTGCAGCAGGAAAGCTATATGTAAATCAAAAAGTCAGTTATATCACATATACATGTATTTTTTGAGAAATGCTAAGCAAAGGATTGACCTATTGTTAATTATTGGACGACCTTTATCTCTCAATATTTCAACGGAGGGATGATATTGTGTGATGCTGGTTGCCAATATGAAGTTGGATACATTATATTTGAAGAAGAATGGAGAGAGCACCATGATCAAAACGAATGAGGTACATCAAAAAAAGAAAGGATAAAGATTATACTGAGAAAAAATTATGTCATATGATAACGATGTAAAAATATAAATGTATGTCCTTTGTGCAAGCAAGTGCTATTTATTATCAGACAGCTTCCATATGCATCAGTCACAATCTATAGCTGGAATGGATCTGTTGGCGACTCGTAGCTCGTATTGCAGATAATCTCAAACACCAAAACTGCCAATCATAGTATACAGCAATGTTTGTAATTATCAAAACAAAAACTGAGTGATGTCAAATGCTCTTCTTAATTTTTCAATTCAACATGATGTCACTATATCGCAAAAATACCTCATGAAGGTATAGGCTACTCGACACTGTGCATGCCTGCAAAGAACAAACCTAAGACATTTTTCTCCCAAGTGAGTTTGTAAAATGCACCAAACAAGCAAGAAGAAATCCATTTTCTTACAACAAGTACTTATTCCTTGAATTCTTGAAGTACTATGCCTCAAAACAAATTCAATGTTATGAACCAGTTCGTCGTGTGAGCGAGGTAAATACTGTCAGGGGAAAATTCAATATAAATTCTCATGTGACCATTTTCCATAACTTAGCAAGACGAGCGTCCTGCCAAAGTAAGAGACGCTCCAGTTCCAGTAGGCCTACAACAGATAGAGAAAGTGGCAGCAATTAAGAGGAACTCAAACCATTTATTCCTAAAGATTGTCACCCATTTTATGGCAATTTGGCAAACTAAAATTGTTGCTTTTGTCATTTATTACTACTATTTAGGAAATGATACATTGAATAATATCAGAAAAAGTCATGCACCGTTAGCTAGAGCGTCGGCTTTCCACGTTGGTAATCTGGGTTCGAATACCGGCAGATCCACACGCGATTTGGGGTTGACAAAGACGATGTTATATGGTAGGTTTTGCGGGGTAGTCCCGTTTCCCCTACCGGAATTCTACATTTCCTACATTAATCATTACCATCCCACTTGTGCTTTGTAGACCACTGGCCACGGAGCACCAAGGTAAACGCTCTACAAGGACGGTGAGTTCCTCCTAAATAGGACACTAGGGTCAATGACGCAAAGTCAAGTATCCGTCATTGGAAAAAAATAAATCAGAAAATGAGACTTGAAAATGTTCGCATAAAACTGTGATTTTTCATATTAATCTAAACTCTGAAATTTTAATTAGGCCTATGTAGTTTCCTAAACTGGAATTAATATTTCCATTTTTTTCTTCTTCGTCAAAGAGTTTTTATTTTCTATTCTTCAGTTAATAATCTTATATTAAATAAAATAATGTCTGAAACCTTAATGAAAAGGTCAGAAAATAACAGCTAACAACACGTATAAGTTCTAATAACAGCTAACAACACGTATAAGTTCTAATAACAGCTAACAACACGTATAAGTTCTAATAACAGCTAACAACACGTATAAGTTCTAATAACAGCTAACAACACGTATAAGTTCTAATAACAGCTAACAACACGTATAAGTTCTAATAACAGCTAACAACACGTATAAGTTCTAATAACAGCTAACAACACGTATAAGTTCTAATAACACATAGGCCTACGTTTAAGAAATCGAAATATTTCAGAATCTAATACTTAAAGAAAAATATTCTTCAGGCAAATAAAATGTAGAATTTTTATTGACTATTGTGCCTTTGAGTAGTTCAAATAGATAGACTGTATAAATAATAAACAGTTTTATATCCCTCCTGAAAAGTTCGGAAAAGTCACGTACGTGGTATGAGATCTGCAATCTGAGATCACGCGCAATTAATAATACAGTATTGGAGAAAGATTTTTTATATCAGAACTGCACCTCTAAAGAGACCGAAGAATCACTGTAAACAACAAGTTCCAATTACGCTAAATTCTCTACAGAAATAATAATATATATTTAAGAGACAGCCATAATTTTTCAAGAATTTAATTTTAATTTTTGAATTTATATTCTCCTTTTAGAATGCAATAGTGAACTGATTCTCATAAGCAGATTGGTGAAATACAGTATTAATAATATAATACAGTCCATCACAATTTGTATTCATTAAGATATAGCAGGCTGCAGGACAGTGTAACCTTTCATTATATGCCGGGAAAACGTATCCATCCCATGCTGGCAATCAGTTGGATGGCAAGATACCATTTGCTTGATGGAGCACCTTGAGCACAATGCACAGAGCCTGGGAGAGTAACAATGCATTAATAACGCTCATTTCTTAAGGCACTGAGGGTGGGAGAATGAATGAATGAATGAATGAATGTATGTATGTATGTATGTACGTACGTACGTACGTACGTACGTACGTGCGTGCGTGCGTGCGTGCGTGCGTATGTATGTATGTATGTGTGTATGTATGTATGTGTGCATGTATGTATGTGTGTATGTATGTATGTGTGCATGTATGTATGTATGTATGTATGTATGTATGTATGTATGTATGTATGTGGTATTCTTTTCATTTTTACAGTGATGTAATAAATATAACGACATTGTGGTCGTAAACACGCTTCTTTAAGAGAAATCACTAAACGTTGACTTAAATAAATTGGCGTTTATTTTATTGTAAATGTCCTCATAATCACCGCAAATTATGGAGTTAGAGAAAGAAAGCACACTTCATTTGCAGATCTACGCAAGCTATTCAAGTATACACGAGGTATAAAATGACATAGTTTTAAAAAGTTCACAATAATTACTTTGAAGGGCTATGTAAGCGCCAAGCTTAGAATGTAGCATGTGGAAAGTTTCATTTTCGCTGGCCACAAGGCCTTTTCTTCCACTCAACCAGCCTTATTTAATACAGTAGTAACATAAGTCATATAATACATATTAAAATTATATATATATATTTACAATACACTAACGACTATAGAGAAATTGTCTTGAGTTAAATTTTAAGGTCTAGTATAAGTTTATTTAATTAGACTTATTTAAGAGATACGAGTAGAGCCTATGCGAAAATGTAATAGCTACTGTAATATGATTCAATTCAATTTATGCACTGTACAAAGAATTTCCTAAAATTACAGTAATTTGGAGTTAAATTATGAAAATTAATTTAATATTAGTTTGCTGCAACCATGCTGTAGGGACTACAAATCTAAGTATTAAAATATCGCCATAATGGGAATAACATGAATGTCATGGTATTTAGTCATTAGAGGTTTGGTGTACTAGTAAAATGAAATTGATGGTAATAATAATGAAGAGATGTTAGTTTGATTATAAATAACAAATATTAAACAGTAATTAATCTGTTAAGCGAGAATTCATGTAATTTTTATATAAATGAAGTCACTGTCCGACAACCCCTTACATCACTCGAAGCGAGTTCCAGTTTCTAGCAACTGAGACTGTATAGAACGAAGAATATAAAGTTGCCTTGTGGCAGGTAGGTTATTATGAGCTGGTACTTAGCTGATGATGTGCGGATAAATTTTGAAAACGAGAAGCCAAGTGGACTGAGGTAGCGGTGTGTAGAATTTGAAATAAGAGATTAAGGAAATGCGGAACTTATCGATCGCTTAGTTTTAACCAAGACAGATCATTTCAACGACAGCTATTGAAAATATAATAGACGCAAGTATCATGCACACGTCGTAGCCTGATGATCAAATTTCCATATTTTATGTAGATAACTTAATACAATATCGTAATAGTCGAAGTGTGGCATCAATATTGTGAGTATTGAGATAATCTATCAATTGTTTGTGCACAATTCGTTCCAAAGCTTTTGGGAGAACAGAAAGAGTACTAATTGCTCTATAGTCATTAGCTGTTACGGGAAACTTAATTTTAGGAAGAGGACGAACAACAGCCTTTTTCCATAAATCTGGGTAATGTGAAGTCATTATGGATGCATTGAATGTGTGTAGTGTTTTGTAAAAATGTATTTTGTTGTAGAAATCTTTTCTCGTCACCAATAAAATTTATCAAAGAGGACGACAAGAACTATTTTTTCAAGCATTATTTACCCTTGTTACGTATAGGTATAAGGTTCGTAACGTATTAATATTTGAGAGCACTCTAAGAATATGATTGCAAAATAATATTATATTATTATGATGTACCAAAGTACATATGATATCTCCGTGCAGGAATTTTGCGTTGCCATGACGAAGGATGGATAGAACAGAGAAAAATTCTCTCCGACACCGGGATGAACCCGGGTTTTCAACCCTACGTTCTGATTCTTTATCCACTAAGCCACACCGGATTCCAATTCCAGTTCCCGTCGGATTCCGGCCACTTAGTCACTCGTAATGAGTGCACTTCTGTACATAGCGCGTTGACATTGTGCCACTGTCACATATTCCGTGATACAGTACGAGGCTAGGCCACCAAAGGGAAAACTGAGAGGTAGAACTTAAACTGAGGGGATTCGATCCGGCATCAGAACTGGAATCAGATGTGGCTTAGTGGATAAAGCGTAGAGCGTAGAGCTGAAAACCTGGGTTCGAGTCCCGGTGACGGAGACAATTTTTCTCTGTTCTATCCATCCTTCCTCATATCAAAATAATGGTAGTTACTTAACTAGTTAGTATTTGACTTCAGGATTTAAATATAATACCAATGTGAGGATATTTGCACACAACTGCATTGTCTATAGAAAGATTAGAAATAGTTCAGATGTGGATGCTATTCAAACGGACTTGAATAAAATTTATAACTGGGCCTTAATGCACAGAATGAAGATAAAAGATTCTAAAAGTAAATCTATAACATTTTGTAAAACTCGAGAGGAAACTGGTCTAAACTACGAATTCAATGGTGTTGTAATTCCGCAAGAACAATGTTGTAAATACCTAGGAGTATAGAATAATTCTTCTCGGGTTCTCAGCCAGGTGAGTTGGAGATTAGCTTCCAAGCTTTCGACGGCTAGCTCTTCCATCTTCTTCAGGGATGAAGTGATGTGGGACCACGTCTAGCCGGTATATATGCAAAAGTAGGGCTTCCCGCTGCGGGCCAATCAGGAGCTAGTTCCTAGCCCCGACCGCCAGGCGCATTCTGGTTGGTGGACGCAGCAGCCAATCAGGAGCTACATGCTGGTCCCGACTGTCTGCCGTGTGCTGGTGTCTAAGCACCAAGCGAACCAAACCGACGGTCCCCGGCGGGCTCCGCAACGCTTGTTGCGATCAGCTAACCGGGCTAGGCTTAGGCGACCGGTCGGGCGTAACTGCTGGGCTTCCACCCCAGTGGGAAAGGGGCCTAGCAGGTTCTTGCACTGCGGACAGCGTGTCGCTTAGGCTTCCCCTCTGATAGGATCGAATCTCAAATTCGAATGGCTCCAGTTAAGAGCAACAAGGCCACGAGCCAACCTAAAGCAGGTGGCGTAAAGCGGTTGCTAGTTTGCACTAGCCAGATGGGCCCACCACCTCCTACTTGCGCGTATCGCGTCCCGCGCAGATTACTCCTCCGCCCAGGTGTCGGAACCTGCGATATGGACGCCTCCTGTCCCGGTCCCCGTCGCCAAAATCCTTGAGCTTCGTCCCCTCTCACCATCCCAGTCACTTCTGGACTTTCGCGTAAGCTCACCCCCCCCCCAAGGTAGCTCCCAAGGTCACTGAGGTGACTTGTCCTGACTTGCCCGTTCCTAGCGGACTGAGTAAGCCAGATAGAGTGAAAGCTGATGAAGTGCTGCCGATCCCATCTGGGTCCGGCGCACTTCAGGTCATTAAGGCCAAGAAGAAGAAGAAGGGCTCAGCTAACATTCAACAAGGCGGCCTTTGTACCGCCAGTGAGCTCACCAAGGAAGAGAGAGCTGCTCTCTCTACCTTGGAGCAATTAGAGGCGTCGACTCTTCAAGTCGTGACCGAGGAGGCAGCAACTCCCACCGAACCTGAGGCCCCACATGAGACGGCTGCTGCCCCTGAGGTAGATCAGGCAGTTCCCCGCCCCCCTTCCCCAGCTCGTACTCACGTGTCGGAGAGTGAGGACGAGGAAGATGATGTTGAGACGGCCCTCACTAGGCGACGTGGTGATATCCCCCCGTTATTATTATGCCAGCCTTCACTGGCTTGCTGGGCCGACTGAACCTAGAGTTCAAGGCCGAATACGAACCGTTGGGCTTATGCTCGTACCGGGCGCGCGGCGGGACGGCCGTGAAAACTGTTTGCGAAAGGGACTACGCAAATCTTTGCAGGTTCCTGACCGAACGGGAAGTAGCGTACAACTTGCTGCGCCCCAAGAACGACAAACCTCTGCGATTCGTATTGACAGGCATAGATGTTCACACTGATGAGGAAGACATCCAGGGCGACCTGGAATTCCAAGGCATCATCGTCCGGCGAGTGACGAGGATGCACTCATCAAGGACAAAGGCCAAACTCCCAATGGTTATTGTCGATGTGGAAAATTACCCCGAGGGCCGTGATAGGATGAGAGCCTTTGCGGCAGTGCTGCCTGATGAGGGTAACGGTTGAGGACTACGTCCCCAGCAAGCGCCCGCCTCAGTGCAGCAACTGCCAGTGGTACTACCACACGCAGGCTAGCTGCAGAGCGCAGCCTATTTGTCGAGCTTGCGCACTTCCCCATAGGACTAAGATTGTTGCAAGCCACACGATGTCACCGCTACATGCGCACTCTGTGGTGGCGCTCACACCGCCAATTACGGAGGGTGTCCTGTAGCACTACAGGTTAGAGATGCCACTGAAGGAACGAGCAGGGTTGCCCGACGGAGGAGGGCAGAGCTCGAGGAACAGCGGACGCTCCAATACGAGTGGCTCCGCCAGCAGCGGGTAGAGCGAGCTGCGAGGCAACAGCAGCTGTTCCGAGAACAGCAGCCACAGCCTCAGGCTCGCGCCCCTGTGCAGGGGCCTCGTGCGGAGCGACGCACGGAACTCGGGCCGGTCCGCCAACAGCCGCAGCGGCAGCAGGCGGACATCCCTATGACGAGGGTGATAGTTCTCCTTATGGAGAATCCTATGTCTGCCCTCCCGGAGATATTTAAGCTCCTAACCTCCCTTGTTTCTCTCAATGGCCAGACGAAGTGACGGAGTTACTAGGGTGTGTATATGGAACGCCAGGGGCCTTAGACATGATAGACATGGGTTCAGGGCTTTCCTAGACGCTAATAATATAGATGTAGCATTTATAACAGAAACGTTCCTGACACCCCAAGTAAATTTAAGATGCGCGGGGTTTAAAGTCTATAGACAGGATAGAGCAGGTAGAAGAGGCGGAGGTGTAGCGGTGTTCGTTCGTTCTTCGATCGCGCACTGTATCTCCTTCCCCAGCTAGCGGCATTAGAGGCAGTGGCTATTAGAGCCTACATAGGCAGACTCCCCTTTCTGCTTATGGCTGCCTACAGTTCTCCGGGCTCACTAAATGAACGCGATTTAGATATAGTGACAAGTCTATCCGATAGATTCGTAGTCGCCGGCGACTTCAACGCGAAGCACGGTAGCTGGAACTGTCAACGCCCCAATCGTCAGGGCGATAGACTTTTTCTAAATTCTACAGGAAACGGATACGTCGTGATGGCCCCTAGGGAACCCACACACGTCCCGGATGCTACGAATCAACTCTACGACATTTTGGACATCGCTCTGGTGAAAGGTCTCACAACTAGAGCGAGACTAACAACCCTGGATGATCTTTCGTCCGACCACCTACCGGTGATAATGAAGATCATGCACCCAGTCGAACTTTTCCCAACCGCTCAGATTTTCAACTATTAAGGCGGCAGACTAGGTGTTCTTCCAAGGCCAGATAGCCGCTACGCTTCCACCACTCCTCCCCAAAGTCACTCCGGCAGGGATAGATAGGTCAGTTAGCGACCTGACGGAGTGCATGAAGAAGGCAATGGATGCTGCAATACCGAAACGGTGTTCACAACCGGGACGGATGCAGCTCCCAGCCTATATTAGAGACCTAAATATCGCCCGAAAAAGAGCAAGAACATTGTGGACGCGTACTAGGTTAGATGAACATAGAATCGAAATGAACCACTTGCGCAGGCGTATCAGTGAGGCGGTCAACGAAACGGTCGTGGATGCTTGGAAATCCTAGGCTGAGACGATGGACAGCAGAAACATGTCAGATGTCTGGCGTGTATCTCGAACTCTGTCCAATCCATCTCAATCTATACACCCATTAGTAGTCGGTCCAGATGTTACGGCTTTTACTCCTGAGGAGAAGGCTACCGCACTGGCAGACGTTCTAGAGACCACTTTTCAACCCGTGGAACAAAATTTAAACTTGCCCCATATCAGAGCTGTTGAGGAATCGGTTCGAGACCTCCTTAGCAGGGAGCCGGAAAATGGGATACGACCTACGAATACCCACGAGGTCGCCCATTTCATTCGTCGCCTTGGCCCTCATAAGGCCGCGGGAGCCGACGGTATCCAAGGAATTATATTGCAGCATCTCCCAAGGTCAGCTATGAAGCGCATAGCAGAGATAATTAATAACATCTTGGCTTCCGGTCACTATCCCATTCCCTGGAAAGTGGCTCACGTACTTCTCTTTCCAAAGCCCGGAAAGGATAAGACGAATCCAAGCAAATATAGGCCTATTAGTCTCCTCAGTTGTCTCAGCAAACTGACGGAGCGGGTCATACATAAACGGCTCACTGAAGTAGTGTTGCCCCAAATCAGGGACGAGCAGTTCGGTTTCCACCCTGGTCCTTCCACTACACTCCAGGCACTCCGCATGACGGAGGACATTACCTGGGCTATGAGCATGAAGCGTGTCGTAGCTGCAGCTTACCTGGACATCGAGCGAGCATTCGACAAGTTTTGGCATGAGGGACTCCTCGTTAAGTTACTGGGCATGGGAGTCCCAGATGGAATGGTACGCCTCATTTCTAACTACCTCCGAGGCCGTACATTCAAAACCCGTGTAGGCACTAGTTTCTCCACCCCCGTCAAATTCACGCAGGAGTCCCACAGGGTTCCATTATCGGTCCCATACTTTTCAATATATTCATTAATGACCTCCCGTTTCGCTATATCCACGGCAGAAGTAGTCATCTGTATATCTATCCAGACGACATTGCCCTCTTGGCGATGGGCAAAACCTATAGATTACCGTCCCGTAGATTGCAGTCGATCTTAGATCACCTCCAGCCGTGGTTCCACGACTGGAGAATCAAGGTCAATGTAGAGAAATGTCGGGCCACACTCTTTTCAATAAGAGCGAGGCTCGAAGACTATCACCACCACCCACACTTTTTGGATAAGAAATGCCGTGGATGAACCAAATTAAATATTTAGGGATCATTATGGACTCTCATCTCACCTTCCGAGATCACATCCAATCCCTTCCTCGTAAGGCCAACGGGCTGATAGTTAGACAGTATCCCATTCTGGCGGCCTTAACTCCTGACAACCCGGGGATAGGACTTACCTTGTATAAGGCCCTCATTCGCTCTGTCATTACCTATGCCGCACCCGCATGGGGGTTTGCGGCAGTGTCCCATCTCCGTAAACTCCAAGTTATCCAAAACCAGGTGATTCGACTCGTTACTCATCTCCCCCGAGTCGCCTCGAGAAGAAAGTTCCATGATGAACTAGACTTGCCAACCATAGACGAGATCATTGCTCTACTGGCTAGGAACCTGTATGCGGAAGCTCGTGCTAACCCCAACCCGCTCATGTCTGGCCTCGGCCAGTATGTTCCTAGGTTACGGCGTAGACACCAGACAGGTCCATGAGCTATACTCTTGAGACAGGAGGACAGGGAGGCTGGCGTTACTCCCAGGTTTTAGTAGTCACGACTCAACTCCATGAGACTCCTTGGATAGTGCAACCGCTTCAAAATGACCTTGTTTTAACTGGGCCAAACAAAATCCCTCCCTAACAATATCTACATTTGTTGATCGATGGAACTATCATAGAGCCAATGGGCTAGTATGTATCCATCGATTCATAGAGTCATTCTACCTAAGAGCCAACTGGCTAGTCTCTGAAATTGAGACAACTCATCCTGCCTAAGATTTTTCCGTGGTTTTCCTAAGGCGCTAAGACAAATGACGGGATGAGCCCTAAAAGAAATGGGCCACGGACCTGCACTCATATCCCCATGAATCCTCCTAATTACTCTAAATTAATTAATAATTACATCTCTCCCCTCTCTTCGTAATTAAGTCACCATAAAGCCAAATGGCTGGTCTCTAAATTGAGACGATTCAACAAGGCTCATGACAACAATCACCTCCTACCTAATAGCCAAATTGGCTAGTCTCTTATATGAGACAACTCATCCTGCCTAAGGTATTCCGTTGTTTTCCTAAGGCGTAAGACAAATGTCGGGATGAGCCTTAAAAGAAATGGGCCACGGACGTATATGCCCTTCCCCATATATATTCCCCTTTTCTTGTAAAGGACGTATGCCCTAGTTCACAACCTATAAATTGTCCATTAAATGTACGAGGTCACTCAATTAGTCGCAATTTGAAAGGACAGGGAACCTCTCAAATTGCAGATTTAGATTTCACGGCGCTTCTTCTGACGGCCTTCACTTGCCTTGTCATCGAACAACAGATGACAGAGTCTTCACGACTCCACTTGCACTGCGAAATGGCTAAACCCCTTTCAATGTGCAAGATAATACCTGCCATCCTAACGGCAAACACCAGCCATCTCCTCCTCGCCCCGTTCCGTGATCACTTGATCACACTTCCGTCCCCCCCGCGTATATGGCACCTAAGAGGTTACGTCCACTTTCGGTTTTCCCCTTCAAAATTTTCTAGATCTCCTTCAGTGGAGCAGCGTAACCCGGAGTGAGACTAGTGGCCAACAGGCTTGGAGCTCACATATTTAGTTTCTTATAGCCCCCCAACCCCTTGCAAGGACGCGTTTTGCGTACCATTAAATTTTTCCTCCCAATTCTCCTCTTTCGATTTTTTCGATTTTTCTTTTCGTCCCACATCACTTCATCCCTGAAGAAGATGGCAGAGCTAGCCGTCGAAAGCTTGGAAGCTAATCTCCAACTCACCTGGCTGAGAACCCGAGAAGGGTTATTCTATATCAAACGCCGGGAAAGCCTCAAGTCATACCTAGGAGTATATTTAAACTCCAAATTTTCTTGGGAAGAGCAGGTTGATAATGTTACGGATAAAGCATGGAGGACACTTCTCTTTATTTTGCGAATCTTGAAAAAGGCTAGCCTCAAATCGAGAAAAATAGCATATCTAATGTTAACGCGACCGTTAATGGAATACGTAACTACATGTTGGGATCCCTGTAGGATATATCAGATAAATTCCTTAGAAAGAATCCTGTATTGGGCAGCTAAATTTGTTAAAGGTAAAAGAGGATATGGGAATGATACGCTAAAAGAACTTAAATGAGAAACATTGAAAAACAAACGTAGGAATACTAGAATAACATCACTGTATAGAGCACATCTAGGTCAAAAAGCATGGGCAGACATAACGGTTCGGTTAGAGAAGCCAACGTACTATGGTAGGAACGATCATAATTTTGGAATCAAATACAGGAAACAGAAAACGGATGTAGGTAAATTCTCATTTTTAAATCGAACTATAAATGATTGGAATGACCTACCTGCAGCAGTCTTTGAGGGCTGTCCTTCCTTAAGCAGTTTCAAAAATAATTTTAAATGTTGTGTATAAAGTGTAAATTATATATATATATATATATATATATATATATATATATATATATATATATTACATTACTTAAGGTGACATGTATTTACTTAGCTTGAAGAGATATTCCCTTGGTTTGAATTGTAAATTAGTTTTAAATAGTGTATAAGAGGGTCTTACACTAGAAATATTTCGTTTAATGTAATTCTGTTTATAAGTACGATTCTACGAACAATAAGGGTGTAATTGTTTGTCTTATTTGAACTGTTGTATCAGTGAAGCGAGGTGAGTCAGTGAAGTTATGGTTTACAGCAGGCATCGCAAAACGTCAGAAATTCATATTAGCCGCTACTCACAAAGTGAAGACAGAGGGTGGGGAGCATCTCTTAGACAGCAGAGACGGTTTGTGATCGTCAATACCTTCTGTGTTCATAAATGAAAATAAATTCTCTAAAGAGCAAAGCCGTCAGCTTTACAAGAAAAAGAAATAAAATAATCGCATGTATACGTTAGGGGGTGAAACCATTCCCGAAGTTAACAAAGCGGGAAAAGCATGGAGAGCGTTACACTTTGTGATGAAGATACTAAGAAAAGGCTCTGGTAAATCCAAAGAGATTGCATATAAATCACTAGTTCGTCCAGTAATGGAATATGGTGCTGCATGTTGGGATCCTTACAGATTAGTAACATATTAAGACACTGGAAAAGATTAAAAAAAAGGCCTCTCAAGCGTTGTCATAATAATTCACCGTTAAAGGACACACACACGGACCGGAGAACGCGAATTCGATTATGCGCAATGTTCAAAACATACAGAGGTGAGCCTGCCTGGAGAGAAATAAAAAATAGGTTGCAGCCACCAAATTACTCTTCAAGGAACGACCACTCATATGAATTGAGGGAAAGAATAGAGAGGACGGACCCAGGAAAGTTTTCTTTTCTCAATAGTACTATCAGGGACTGGAATGCTTTACCTGCAGACTTACTAAAGGCTTTACCAATAACCAAAAATGTATTTAAAAATAGGCTTAAGGACATTAGTAATAGACGGTAGTATATTATACACACTATTTAAAGGGTGTAATTGATATGTAGTTATTGAAGTGTTGTATCAGTGAAGAAGTGTGTTGTGTCAGTGAAGTGTGAAATGTGTTGTGTCAGTGAAGTGTGCTGTGCCGGTGAAGTGTGTTGTGTAACTGAAGTGTTTTTCTGTCAGTGAAGCTTTATAGTTTATAGTGGCAGTGCAAAGTATTTGAACAGTGAAATGTTTTTGAAGTGTTCGTGAAATCAGGATAGAATCAGTGAAATGTGTCGTAGTTCCAGTGCAGTGAGTGAGTTGACAGCGAAATGAGTGTAGTGCTGAAAGGTACTTGTGCAGGTATGAACTTATCATACTCGTGGATTTTAGTTCGAACTTAGGGTTAAGATAGAAATTAGATTTATTTTAAATATTATTTCAAGTGATCGTGCTTCATTTAATTTAGGATGCTCCCTGTTATTATTATTATTAATTATAATTAGTATTAATTAATATAATTAGTTAATTTTAATTGTATTTTTATTAATTGTGTTTATTATTGTCATTATTGAGTGTAATTATTTACTACGGCCATCACGTATATACCCATTGCAGTGTAAATAAATAAATAAATACATACATACATAACAAAGAAATAACAAGAGGAAGAAGGAATGGATATCTTTTTAGGATCACATTATTTTCATCTGCATGTTATTATTTTTTATTACAATATTTCCATTCGGTAAGATCTCAAAATTAAGAGTTGTCGCATAAGTAGCCATTGCAAAAAGTGCACGAAGATTGTCAAGCGTGTTCTTCTTTTTGATTTTAATGTGTTTAATTTTTAAAAATAATATTCACAAATATACGTAGAACCGAACATAGCTGCGATTGTGGCAGCAGAAATGATCTAAGACGTGGATATTTAGAGGAGTCAATATTTTTAAATACATCTAAACCAATACAATCCTTATAGTTGCTTTTAACTAAGGTGTCATTTTGGAGATCAGCAACCTCAAATTGGTCGGAGTTACGCAACAATAGACTAACCGACAATTGAAAAAATTGATATATTTGCACAAATCTCTTGTTGGTTGGATTATTAATCTCGGAAAAAATTAAGAACGTGATATTTGCATTTTGCTGCTATTTATAAGCAAAATTCGTTTACTGCATAAAATTATTTATTTTGCATTGCAATATTAAATCAACTGCTGGTCTATTATTAAAAATCGGTTAGCCCTTTTGTTTAGTATTATTTGTGCTATTTCTGTATTTATGAATGCTACAATACTTCTAGCAAAAATGTCTAAGAAAAACCAGGTTTATTTCAATGGTCAGTACCTCGAAAACATATTTTTGGCGGTTGGTCTCTTATTGCGCAATTCCGTCCAATTGTAAGTTTGGTCGCAGATTCAGAATGGGTGTGTTAAAAGGCTTTGCAAATAGAAAAAAATGATTTCCCCTTTTGTTTAAAATCACAAAACCTTATATCTCTAAAATCTGAATGTCATGTTTCCAGGATGTCGCAGTAGGCCTATTTACCTATTTTTGAATCAGAAACATTTGAGTGTGTCATCAGACAATAACAATTATTAAATTCATTTTCTTTCAATTTCACTTTCCAAACATTTATCATCATGGAAAAAGATTTCACCGCGTCATACATGTCAAATATGTTCTGATCACGTCCTTGAAGTCGGCAGTTTATTCAGCTGTTATGAGCGCCAAATCACCATTCAGATATACCTGGTAAGGTTTATCTAGTCTCAGTAGCAATAAAACTAAGTCCCTTCAAATGAGGGTGGAGATTATAGGAGGGTTGTAAATTTTCAGGATTCCTTTCAAAACCTTATCATTGTACAGGCTACCGGAACTCAATTTCTTGAAAGACAAGCTCAGTGACGGAACTACACAGTACGAAGAGAGATATTTTGTAATTTTATTTTGCGCTACAGAATGTATCAATTAGTCCCTTCCGCCACTGGATGGATGGACGGCATCGCTCCACTCCTTCATCGCCATAACAATACAGACGAAGTAAGACATATCTCCTTTCTCTCTCTTTTCACAGTGAGACAAGATACATCACACAGACTTTAGTACTGGAACACAGAATGAGCAACTTCTGACAGCACAAACAAAGCTAGAGGAAGGGGTTCAGCGCGGAGAGGGGTGTTTTCCCGTGGAACTTACGTCAGACTACTGGCGCTGTTTCAAGAAACACAATTTTGCGATGCCTGGACTACAGTGTCAGTGAATAACTTCTATCAGTGTTAATTTCTAGTGTCAATGAAATGTGTTCTAAAGTGTCGTGAAAAGTGTCATAGGGCCAGTGCAGTGAGTGAGATGAGAGAGAAGTGAATCTTATGTAGGGCCTACACATATGTGAGAAATTCATGCCTACTTTGATACAAACGAACCATTTTGAATTCAGAGAGAATTTTTGTGATATGTTGTAAGCTAAAAAGTTCATTAATTAAGAAGTAACATACAGCATTAATGATGACTCGCTATCTGACTTCAGAAAGTCTCCTGAAATTATTAAGTCTGTAGGACTTAGCTTGGACCGACAAATGTAATTCTTCGAAAATAAAAATTGACCTTTTGTATCACAGAAGCAAAATACTTAGTGTCCTCTTCTTTCATCTGTACACAACCACCACATCAGGCGTGAAAACGACTCCCATAAAGGCAACAAAAGGGAAGAAACGAAAACCACCAACACCAAGAATTTTTTTTCCGAAAAAGAGACTCCGCACCAAATTTAGCTAGTACTGTAAGGAGTTAGAAGAATGGCCTGCATGTTCCGTGCTCTGTGACGTCATACCACTGAGACGCCACGCTCTTTGCTCGGCAATCTTTGCATACTAAGCACAGTGTGGAGAGAAGGTTCAACTGAACAGTGGCGGTACGGCGCCTATGCTCTGATAGAACGCGATCAATTCTTCTGAGATAGGCCTAGTATGGGAACAGCATAATTACAATACGTTTGTACGAAAGCAAAACTGTACAACCGTGATAAATCAATGTAACAAAATATTTTGGTTTGTAATCAAATTTAATGTACTTACAATAACATGAAATTCACAGTACAGCCAGCTGCAGAAGCGTTCGCATATATAAATAAGGTTCCAAAACTGCTGTAACATACAAATTGAAATAAATGCTTTAAGCCAGTGATCGGCAGTATCAGTGGTCCGTGACGTCATTCTTTCGAGCAATCGCTCTCTGCATCGGCATGCAAAGCTATGAGTGAGCGAAGAAGAGTTGGTAAGCTTCAATTGAAAGCTACAGTGATACTCAGTACATCTAATTTCGTGCATCTGGTAATCCGCGGTAATATTTATAGCGCTGTAAATTAATTTAAAAAACGGACAGATATTTTGATTGATTTAAATTCGATTATTTATTGAGAGTAAAATTCCTATGAACACAAAATAAAATGACAGAAGGAACCATAAAGTAGAATGGAACAGAATACTTAACAGCTTGTCTTTCAATTGTTGCAGTAGGCGTACCTGCCGATCACGTCATATTAATTGACATAATATGCTGAATATCGGTACTGTAATTTAAACTCCCAAACATTTTGAAGTATCTCACAACAAATTAAACTGTCCTCCTTTGTCATACCCTCGTACTCCACAAATAAGAATAAATATTCTCTATTCTCATGTTGATAAAAATGAAACAGAGGTTAACATTCTTTCACTGGTACACTCCTGTATCTCCGCCATGAGATACTCGTTTAAATATATAATACAGGCAAATTACCATGTATAAATTAAACCAGGCCTTAAACAAATTTTCTCGAATTACCAATTATACAAGTCAATACTGAACTGCACTAGTCTGTCTCTATGCGATTGCTGTGCTCCTCTTCAGCTGCTCATCTAGACGTCACACTGCATAACTTGCCGAACACTGAGTTAGAACATCGAGATCAGAGATAGTAAAGGAGTATACAATTTACCCAAACTGCAGACTTGAGCAGAAATACCATGAGTAGACTACTGGTTGAGTTATGCACTATGTCAGTACTTTGGACAGAGGTATCGAAATAGAAAAACTTACACCGTGGATTTACTATTTCAACTATTCACGATATATTTAATTATTTATGAAGAAAAACATAACAGAAAATATGAAAAAAAAAAATTGTGAATAGCGAAACTTTCCAGTAGTTACTTGCGATCAAGAGTAACATATATTTTAAGGGCTCTACTGTAAGATTGACTTTTTTTACACAATGAAATTTCTTGTTGCTTTTAGACCTTTAACACTCTTTCGAACCACATTATTCTATTCTTACTACTTCAAATGCATATCAAGGAATATTACAATATCATTAAGTCAATTATAGTAAACAAGTTAAAAAATCTGCTTATCGGATCACAATCTGGCGCCAGACCCACTTCTATACTGTAAGTTCCTCATCTTGGCAGAATATGGACCCTCAGAAACTGCAGTAATTCAAAGTACCAAATTGTGGGCTTTTATATTTGCCCTGCTCCTGCACCACTTTCTTTCGTCTCTTTTATTTATTCAATTCAGCCACAAACAAAGCACGCAAACTTTTCATACCTAATATGTCGCTGGTAGTTGAAGGCCTAATATGATTTTTACTGGCATGCTTATTGTGGTAATTTGGCCCAGCGTTTGATCACCGACCAACTGGAATCAGATTAGCTGTGTAGGGCGTAGCCCAGCACTAGGCTCAGAGTTAGTACATTCAATTTTTTATTAATATAGTGAAGTATGAGAGTATTTTGATAGCCAAGTTGCGATTTCAGTGCGTTTCCTTCACAATAAAGATGACCCATTTTCAGGGCGATTGAAGCTGTCGACCTCTACAACAAATTTAATCGTACCATTACTTCATAAGCACCTCTCCACACATCCCAAATCTCTCACGATCATTCCAACATTACATATCAGCAAACAAGGTGGTGATACATATTCAGAAAGAAAGGAATCCTAAGCATTTGGAAGTTAACTTACTGACACCCTGCGGTGGCTGAGTGGTTAGACCTCCAATCTGTCACGCAGGCGGTGTGGGTTCGAGTCTCGGTCAGGTCTGGGATTCATCATTGAAAAATCTATAGTGACACTTGTGGCGGACAAGGTCGTAGTTGGGGTTTTTCTCGGGGTTCTCCCATTTCTCCCACATTAGGCATTTACATCATTCCGTCACCATTATCCATTTTGTCACTATTGCATAGAATTCCCCGATCGCCAACTGGCGACGCACGGAGGGGGCTGGCCTACGGACGAGGGGGGTTGCCTGCTCGAAATCTGGGTACGCATCGAACCTTAGTGTAGTCAGCCTTTGTGGATTTGGGAATGCGCCTGGCTTCAGGGTTATCACAGGTCCCAGTGCTAGGCCCTAATGCACCCTCCCGCAAATTCCATTCCATAACTTACTGATAGAATAGTCTGGAGAGAATAATTTCGAAAGGGGTAAATATCAGTTACTCCGTTCTGAAATCAGAGCAGAAAAACGATATTTCATACAAACTCACTGAAAACCCCGCCCAAAATGTGTATTTCTCAAGGAGACTTACAAAAGACCTTTTTCTCTTCAAATTTATTTGCTGCTACACCGTCACTGTTACATAGGGACTTGTGTAATATTATGTTCTTAGCTAATATTTTGTTTCAAAAAGTCAAATATCGTAATTTTAAGATATTTATAGAAAAGTACACTAAAGAAACTTCGTGCAATAACATTGCTTAAACATCATGGATATGTTTTAACTCTCATAAGAGATGTTATATCAGACAGGAAAACAATAGATGTAACTGGGAGATTCGCACGTCATGTTGTCGTGGAACATTGCCATCTAATAGTACGACGATATAGACATATCTGAAATTCCAGTTACCTTTCGAGGTAGATTGGAGTTTTCTATATACAAGCATTATTTAATAAAGGGGAGAATTGTGTGATTGCAAACACTTTACAACAAGATCGTCAAACGTAAATTATATAAGAACCAAAATAATATGCATGTCTACTGCAATTTTATAGAGTTTTGTGTTTGTTTTAAATTTAATTTTAAGTTTTGACATTTTCATATAATTTTTTGGGGCTTTATATTAGAATAATACTCCATTTTATAGACCTAGATCAGCGCTTCTTAACCTTTTTCAGTAGCGTACCACTATTTTTAATTTAGGACTTCGGCTCTAGGCCTACAACTAACCAAATCGTCTAGTGTCGCTCCCAGGAAATAATAAACATTTCTATGCTTCAATACCAATAATTGAGTCACCTATAATCAAACTGCACTTCATCCAAAAATCTCATTTGTCAGAAAATAGGAGAAACTAATGCAGTTAGAATCCAAACGGTGATTTTACTACTAATGTTAAAAAAGATAAATTCCACTTTGACTCCAAACGAGCAGTTTATCACATGCCCTGCAAAATTCTGCACTGCAAAGTACCTTAATTCCATATTTAATTATTTTCAGAAAGTGCAGGTTGATTCTATGAGACTCTATTGATTGTTTTATTTAGGTCTGTTTGATTAAAGCAGTTATAATTTGAATTAATTTAATGGAATGTTATATATACAGAAAACAGCTATAGGTTCACTTAGGGGCATCTCAACACGCTAAGGGCAAATGTTAATTTTGAAACCAATTTATGCAAATTTTATTCTAATTTTTCTCCAATATTTGTGGAATACGAAAAATATGATTAATAATCAATCGCTCTATTACGCATATATATACGTTTTCCGAAGATCTATTACGCCGAAAACCACACTAATGGTCCCAAATAATTTCATCTACATAATATGGAGTTAATCTTCTGAAAAGAATATTGGACAAAACTTTGTACGACGTCAACAGCAGTGATATTCCTCGTAAGTTACTAGGGTTAGTCTTGTCCCTCTTCTTAAAGATAAGTGCAATTATGTACTCCTTCCATTGTTCTGGTACAATTTCCTTTTCCAAATAGCAAGTACAAGTTTATAAATTTCGCTAGATAAAGTGCTTCCACCCTCTTGTATTAATTCTGCTGGAACTTGATCGATAACTGGAGACTTGTATTTTTTTCAGCTCTTCTATCGCAATTTCGACTTCAGAAAATGTGTTCAGGTATAAATGGCTCAGCAGCTTGTATTTGAATTTCGCCCAGATCATTTCTATTTGGCCTAGTAGTAGTTGCCCAAAATAGTTTTAGTAGTTGCCCAAAATAGTTTTTCCAGCCGTTCAGGTTTGAATGAGAGTATGCAAGCAAGTCACCATTCTCATCTTGATCACGTTCAAACTTGCCTTATATCCGTTCTTAAATTTCTTTATGCTCTTACATAAATCTCTAATGTTTTTATTCTTACTATTTTTTCTACCTCATTCAGCTTTTCCTTCAAGTAATCTCTCCTTTTATTCCTATACGACTTTCTTCCCGTCTTTCATTGAAATAATGATCTCTATTCGCTTGAACTGGATCCTGTAAGAATGTCAATTTTGCCTGCTTCCTTCTTTCTACTAACATGGAACAATCTTCATCAAACCTCGGCTTCTTTTTCTTAGTTTCATAATAACCTATCCTCTGCTTAGCTGCAATTTCCATATTATCTCAGATATTTTCCCACACGCTATTAACATCTCTCTCTCAACTTCGACAGAACTTGCTAATGCGGCAAATCTATTTGAAATTTCGGCATGATAATTTTCCCTAGTTTCCTCGTCATTTAATTCCGGAATATTGAATCTTCTAATATTAACATGTTGCTCTACTCGCTTGGCCACTGACAGTCTTTGTCTTAATTCTTTTATTACAAAATAATGATCAAATTAACATTCTGCCTTCCTGAAAGTTCGAATATCTATTATACTAGAATGTCTTCGTTTATCTATCAAGATGTGATCTATCAGGATGTGTGTCAATCCATCTGGAGAAGTTGAAGTACATTTACTCATATCCTTATAAGGGAATGTTGGACTTTTCACAATTAAATTTGTTGATGTAACAAAATTGATTAACCTAACGTCATTATCATTACTAGTTACATGTAGGCTCTTTTTTCCAATAGTCGGTTTAAAAATATTTTTCCGTTCTATTTTAGCATTGAAATCCCCCAACAAAATTTTCGGATGATATCTAGATAACTGGTCAAATATATATTCAATTCCTCATAGAAGCTATCTTTATATCGTCGCCTTTCTCTTCTGTATGGGCGTGAGCATTTATAACTATGATATCGCACCATCTATTCCTAAGTACTAAATACGATAACCTGTCACTGATAAATTCCACCCTTTTTACTGCTGATTTTACTCTTTTATGGACAAAGTGTTGTTTTTTTACAGTGACGAGTAATTTATATCCTGTACTTAAAAAAATTAAAATTTGATGCCGGAGTCGACTTCTCCCATATTAGGGGAGATTTTGACATAGTATGACAAACATAGGAAACACTTTAAAGCCCAGCATCCACAACACATATTTTGTTCCTTATATATACCTAAATATTTTATAATACCCTTACTCGTGTTGGTCACATCTGAATTTTTCATCGGTGCCATTTTCCACACAAGCCTTGTAAAACCATTTTTGGTATTTTCCAACACACTGAACACATAGTTCTCTAGCATTGTCATCGTAGTAATACTCACTACACTCGGCAAAATAGTTTTTTTTTTATTGTCGGGATTGTTTGATGAACTAGCTCCCTCCCCCTGCACGCCAAGCATTAGACGGCTTCCTTCTGTGGGTAAGTGTAATTTTTTTCTTTCTAGTCTCCTTCAGGTGTTTCCTATAGTTTTCAGACACTATTAGTCTCAGTATTGCAGTTTTATTACTCTTTTGCCACAAGATGGAAGTGTTAGCAGCTGAACTGACGACAGTTCCTCAAAGGAAGTATCAGTAGCGGTGGTATTAGGCAAGCCTAAATGTCCTTGTGCAGATGGTGTCTGTGGTGTTCTTGGGGGAGTGGTAGGTCTTCTTCAACGCGAATTTCACATCAATTTTCGGCTAGAATCAGATCATAATCAAACATGTTATCCTACAGTACCAACGGATGTCAATTATCTTACGTCATTAATTGTTAGTTTATATAGCCTGTAGAATCAAATCGAAGGATGTGCCGAATTAATTGATCTTCCATTTTTGTATCGAGAGTTGTGCCTTTTTCTATTTGTCCAATATCAATTAAAATTAAAATATAAAGATTAATTAAGATTGGTTAAATGAAAAATGAGTAGCTTCATACATGCAGGCAGACACACAGAGAGAAAAACAGATAGACGGACAAAGTGACACTAAGGTTCAGTGAAGGATTCCGAAATCTAAGAAAAAAAAACACAAAAATTTTGATAAAGACAGCCCCCAGGTCATCTAAGAAAGACCACAAGTGAAAACAAGGAGAACTCGACACATGTTGAGATCTCCCTAAAACACAATGTCGAAAACCTTCTCAGGATACACTTTAATTCAAAAGATAACAGCACACACTGAACAAGGATATTTTTTTAGAATAATCACATTGGCGCCTTTACTAACCTGTAAAATGTATATAGAATATTTTTTGCATCTCTAACATCACGCGACCACTTCTGTGGAGTAACGGTTAGCGCGTGTGGTCGCGAAACCAGATGACCCGGGTTAGATTCCCGGTTGGGGCAAGTTACCTGGTTGAGGTTTTTCAGGGGTTTTCCCTCAATCCAATATGAGCAAATGCTGATTAACTTTCGGTGCTGGACCCCGGACTCATTTCACCGGCATTATCACCTTCATCTCATTCAGATGCTAAATAACCTAAGATGTTGATAAAGCGTCGTAAAATAACCTACTAACATCACGCACATCCAGTCGAAGTACAATCAACTAAAGAGGGTATGTTATATTTCACGACCGAAAAGGTAAGTGTAACTCACATTAATTGTATTTATTGCCTTCTGTGAACGTAAAGTACAAGCTGAAGCCACGAGATTCATTTACACAGAAATTATGAACACAGTCAACACGGATCTCATGCAGTTCGAACATTTTTCACTAGGAACATTATTCGCAATGACTACTTTTCTTAAAAGTGTCGGAATCTCCCATATGTCAAGATCTCCCAAAACGACCTTCTATGTTCTTATTTTATGAGAATTGACATTTTTATTTCACATTTTAATTACCACCCAGCAGTGGTTCACGTACCACCATTGGTACGCTTATACCTTAGGTTGAGAACCGCTGGCCTGGACTATATTATGTAGAATTATTTCGTATGTGAAACATTGACTGAAAAAAATTGTTTACAGTTGTACATTAGAGGGATAATTATTTCTACTGCTCATTACGAATTTTCTGAGCTCTAAAAGCCCAAGGCTGAACAGCAGCTCAGACATAGCGGAGAACACGGGGAAGAGAATTCGTTGTCCAAGGAACTTCAGCCATAATTAAATAGATTTTCTACGGATGGGTCAATCATTGAAGGAGGGTCTTACAATTATAAAATTAAAAGAGTTAATCTCAATTTACCACTGCACTGCTCCGTCGATATAGGAGAACGCCACTGTCTACCTAGTTAGACAACACACGGAGCAAGTCCCCTGCAAGTTCTAGGATTAATACGGAGAGGCCTACTAAAAATCGGTCATTCGGGAATGAGTATTTAAGAGTTGTTAATTCATTTAAAAAAAGTGAAATCTGATACAACGTTAACACAAATTTATTTAATTTCCTAGAGTATATCTATTTATAAAATAAATAAATAAATAAATAAATAAATAAATAAATAAATAAATAAATAAATAAATAAATATTACCTTAAACCAGTCATGTCAACTGATGCCCATATTGGCAAGCGCGCGCTTTAGAGCTCAGGACAGCCTGAGCGCTTTACAGCGAAAAGGAAAGAGACTGACGAGAGAGATAGTATATACCGTTTGGTCGAGCTATATACAGGGATGGCCAGCACTGATTCAAAGATAAAGGGAAGAGAACTTATTAAAACTACATCCATGTTAATTTTTTAATTTGTCTGAGAAATATAAGTGCATTATAAGAATTTAAGTTTCAATTTTAATGCTCATTTTTCAGGAGTTTCCTTTTTATTCAAAAGCAGTATTTCTCAACTTTTTACAGAAAGATGAAATTTTCAGAAATTTTTATTTAATAGCCTTACAGGTACTGAAACAATATTTTCGTAAATCTAATATATCGTAAATATGTATTACTGAAGATACGTATTGAAATTTTTGAAAATATTCGCATGGAGAACGTTAGTAAGAAAATGAATTAACAACAGAAATATTGTTACATCATAAACAAAGATATGAGCCCATATGTTGTAAAAACGTCAGCAGATTTCGAGAAAATAATTTAATATTCTGATGATAGGAAGTTGCGCACCAATATCACCTTAAAAGCATAATGTGATAAGGGTTTTGTTATGTAATATTACTTACAGTTGAAACATATACCTAGGTAACTTTGCTTTGTACTGTAATATTGTTTAGATTAGTTTACTGATTACTTTTATAAAGCTAAAGATACCATCAATATCATTCCAACTGACCATGTCATAGTTAATCTCTTTCTTTGGGATATCACTTTTTTATGAATGATGTTTCAATCACTTAATATAGTATAGTTTTACTACTATGAAATTTATGTGAATATTCCTTCTTATAACTTTTTATTATGTTATTAACTGCAATATTAAGAAACTGGTGTTAGTACTTTGTCTTACAGACAATATAGGTAATATCAAACAACAAATAGCCATATAAAATAACGACATAAAATTTCACGTTCTGTTTGAAGTTTGTACACCACTGTTTTCTTAATCCAACAGGCTCCTTATTCATATACAATTATACATAATCCTTGCTCCTTCCATACCTAGCCTTGATGCCCGTGCACGACGTCAAGGTCAGAAAAATGCGCTTGCTTTGACATCACTGCCTTAAACTATCTAGCAATAACCTTAATATCTGCGCCGTTTTGAAGGCGTTGAGTAATATTCAGATGTAAACGTGTTGTGACGCGATACCTAAAGCCTTGGTTTTTCTGAACCGACGCGTGGTGCGAGCCCCGCCTCGCACAAATCTGGACTACATGAGAGATAGTGATGGTTTCTATGGCTGCGAGGTGCGCGAATTGCGGAGGTTCGCAGAGGCCTCGCAGCGTCGTCTCGCACCGAATCGCGCAGCCGGATTTGTGCGACGCGTGAACTGCGAGGCTTCAGCAAATGGATTTGAATATAGAGGGAAGAAACAATGGTGTGTGGTAAAGAAAAGTTGTAAATTCACATTTTTTCACTTCTTCAATTTAAAAGAATTCACAACTTTTCGATGATCGGTTCTATCTCCCTATTCAAGTGAGAAAAGGAGGAGGTGAGAAGGGTAGCCTACTCGTCGGAGTCGTTGCAAACACCTGTTCTACTTGACTAACCAACAATAGATTGCAAAGAGCGGAATATAAAATACGTAAAAGATGAAAAACGATTCTGAGGGTTCACAAGAACGGATATATGAAGAAAATACTAACGTGTCTAGAAAAAAATTGAAATTAGATAGCCTAGGTAGAGTAAAAAAAAGACAGTCTACTGATCGCAAATACTATGCATGTAGCAGTAAAACCGTATTCATTCACTGACAATGTTCTTCCCAACGGCAGATCTTTCACTGCAAATCTAGCATTATTCAGTCTTCCATATTTTCAGCCTTCCTCTTAGTCTCCACAATATACGTTTGAAATATCTTATGTTGTGTATCATCTGATAATTACTTCTGCTCCGAACTTCTTTTCCTGTTCACAATTCTTTCCAGTGCATCTTTCAGTAGGTAGCTTCTTCTCAGCCTGACCCAATCAATCTGTTAACTGTCCACACTGTTTACAGCTTTTTAAATGAGTCCAGTACTCATTATTATTTTCAGGTATGGATTCTAATTTAGTGGCTTTCTCTTGAAAAATTGCTTCAAATTTTCTTCTTTCTCTTCGTTCTCCAGTTTATCTATATCCAATTTCGTCACAAGAAAAATATTAGAATTAAATACATATAGCGTTGACAAATAGTCTGATGAAGATATCACTGTCTTCTCCACTAACAATGCAGGATAAATTTTGGCTTATTCTTTCAAAAGTGGCAAGACGGCGAATTCCATTGGACGTAACAAGCGCTCAGCAACTGATTCACGCCAACTCGCAGCATGAGAAACCACAAGCTTCTCAGCGTCATTGCGAAAATGATACGCAGCGCCGACATTGGTTTTTCTGAACCGACGCATGCGAGGTGCGAGGCCCGCCTACACTAGAGATAGTGAGTGGTTTCTACAGCTGCGAGATGCGCTGTCTGCGCAGCGTCGCAGAGAGGTCTCACTGCGTCGCCTCGGACAGATTCGTCCGGCCGAATTTGTGCGAGACGCGCACTGCGAGGCTTCAGCAAATTTCTTTGCATCTAGAGGGAAGAAAGAATGATGGGTTGTATAGGAGAGATGTAGATTGGATTATTTTTACATTGCTTAATTGGAAATGAATTCACAACGTTTCGGAGAATGGTTTTATCTTCGTCATAGGTGAAAAAAGGAGAGTGAGAAGTTGAAGATCAATATGAGAGTTCACATAAACAGATAAATGAAGAAAATAATGAAATATATATGAAAATGAAATTATTATAATTTAGATATGTTGAGTAGAGAAAACCTCCATTCACGTCCACGTCGTGATTCTCGGGGCAGTGTAATCTGTGGTTACACTGAACAACAAATGTTTACTTTTTATCTTGCTCCGAAACAAAAATAGGTGAATATTACTAATATGTGTACCCTAAATCTTAATTTAAAATCCAAATTGCCCCATCACGTACTATTTTCTGCGGAAAATGAATTGAATTGTTTTATGAAAAATTTTTTGTTTTTAATTTTTCACTGCTTCTGGTAAAATGACAACACACTTTGGATTCACAACGCCTCATAATACTTGAAAAATGTGTACTGGATACAAACATGATGTTATATAGTTTAAAACAGAACAAAAATATAAACTGTTTCATGCATATAATGAGAAAAATTTCGGAATTTGAATTTACATTAAACGAATGTTCTGGATCACTTCTGCTTATAACTAGGCCCGGTACTGTCTTTTACAACGAACCAACAATAGTTTCCAAGCATCCTGGATGATGATCTTCCTTTATATCGTCTTTCCATTTCAGATATTTCTTGATGAACTCTTTTCCCATGCTTGTCACTTACCGCTCCAAGGTTAGGAGAAAAGAAATTCAAATGAGAATGTAAAAAGTGTATTTTGAGAGACATATTACACCCTATTTTCTCTAAGTACGTGACATGGTTTCCACAATAAGTTCTATGTAGTTGTCTGACATAGAATTTCCAAGGAAATTTCAGCATACATCTTTGAAAGCGCAACATGCCATTTTTCTGTAATGGAAAGTTTCTCCTCAAACAAAGAGTCAGCCGTAACTTTGTGAATTTGTGGACCGATGAAAATGCCCTCTTTTAACTTGATTTCACTCAAACCGTTAAACTTTTCTTTTAAATACTGAAAACCACACCCTTGTTTATTCATTGCGTATACCTCACGTTGAACTGTTCTGAAATTTACTGAATAGAAGGGACCAATCTCTGTATATTTATTAGGAGTACAAAATAAAATGCCAACAACCATAAGAAACCTGAAATAAGTTATAAATTCATAAAATGCATCAGCTTTAGTTTCGGATTACAACCTCCAACCCGCGCCAGATGTTTCCTAGGACAACGCTTATCGAAAAGTGAAATCATAGTATATCTTAAAAACCTTATGTGATACGAAGGAAGGAGATGTATTTTCGGATTCAGCGCACACAAAACCATAAGGGACACATTGTTTTAAGTCGGAGCAAAATTCTTGTTGTTCAGTGTTAGAGCAAACGGAAGAGAATGAGAGCGAGAATCCGTTCCTCACAAACCGGAATCTTCTGGCTATGGGATCATACTACTGAGTGTTCAGTTCAAAGTGTGTCATGGCGCGCTCTATGCCGTCACGTGGCTAGTCGATGAGCCTAGAGAATTCAATCTTCCTACACTTCCGCAGAGGTGTATTGCTTATCTGCCAGAGAATTTGCCTAGCAAGTACGGCGTTCATTCAGAAGAGTACTTACCGATATGTGTGGTAACGCCGGTAGTGGCAGGTATGTGAACTGTTTCGAAACATGTACTGAGGTGAGTTTTTTCTTACTGTCGGGATATGGGGAGAGGGTTTAGACAATTGCGTATTTGTTGACATTAACTTCGACGGTCAACATGGACATGGAGCATTTGATTTGTGTTGTGGAATGTTGCCATACGCAACCGATGATAACAAATACCCTGCGTACCACTTGCCCGCGCAAAACACAGTTCGAAAGACGTTATGGTAGCACACAGACCGTACAGACCACCCTCTGTTGCTACGACGTTCAAGTTATACCGTACACATTTTCAAGTTCAGATTGAACGCCTAGATTAATAGGCAACTTCTCTGACATAAAAGCTGAAACTCGCTTCAAATCGCTGACTCATCAACAGTGATGACATGACACACTTTGAAATGAACACCCAGTAGATAGAAAATCAGGCAGGTTTGGGGGTCTTAAGGTACCAGTCCCACCACGAAACTCACTCATTGAGGGACTAATGCCCTATTCTGAGGATATTTTCAAATACTCGAAATTTTCAGGCGAAAAGTCGGAAGCGGTGGAGAGACCAGCTTTTAACCAGCGTTCAGTCTGAAGCGGAACAGACGAGAATGCCTAATCCAAGATAATTAATGATGAGGACAGTGATGATGATGATGACGATGATGATGGAGGAGGAGGAGTAGTAGGGAAATAGTGTCTACTGGTTGCAAATAACCGTGAATCTAGTAGTAGAATAGCATAGGGAAGCGTAAATCTGTAGAAAATGTGTAAAAAAAACCGGCAATCGTACCTCAGGAAGGTTTAAACTCGGTCGAAATTTTCAGATGTCCCCATCAAGCAACCGAGTTTAAACCTCCCTGACGTGTGCTGTGCTATCATACAGCAATATTAAAGCTAAATAGAAAATATTACAACGCCCTTCAACGTGATTCGTTTCGCGGCTGGAAGATGTAGGTTAGTTTATTTTACGACGCTTTATCAATATCTTAGGTTATTTAGCGTCTGAATGAGATGAAGGTGATAATGCCGGTGAAATGAGTCCGGGGTCCAGCACCGACAGTTACCCAGCATTTGCTCATATTTGGTTGAGGGAAAACCCTGGAAAAACCTTACCCAGGTAACTTGCCCTGACCGGGAATCGAATCTGGGCCACCTGGATTCGCGACCAGACACGCTAACCGTTACTCCACAGGTGTGGACCACAGATCAAAGAGAACTACAGTAAGTACATGGGTTGATTGGAGCATGATAACTGGTTAGCAGGAAAATATGCCACTTCAATCCGTGGAAAATAGTGCTCATAAAGTTGGATATGGATATAGTAAATGTTTGGATTATCTACAGAGAAATACATGGGCGAGACTCCCTGGACCTATTTGAATTCCGATGATACTTGGCTGTTCAATGTCTCAAGATGTTTTCGAACTGCAAGAGAATGGGGCGCCCTATTTCATCACCTCGAGGAGTGAAATTTGATATGATGTTTGATAATAGAGGTCATTTCATGGCAAATCGATCCTATCAGAAATACTGCCGGATGGAATGGTGTAAATGCAGACCCGTAACATTCCGCAAGAAGTGTGATGTAACTCTCTATCAAAGATGCTTTGAGCCTTACCACACTCGGTAAAGACAGACATCACTAAAATAAGTGTTTTTCATTATTTTATTTATTTATTTATTTATTTATTATATCTATTTATTTAACCTGATAGAGATAAGGCCATCAGGCCTTCTCTTCCCCTCTACCAGGGGGGGGGTAGATTGCTGTAGCATTGTATTGTTGCATTAATACTTAAACCTCATAAATAAATTTATTTACATTGGTGTAAATGTTTCTCGTTATAAAACATTAAATACACAAAAAATATTTACCTTATTGCACATGAATACGCAGATATCATAAGTGCCGAGCGGTCTATTTATAGACTGGGTGACATTCAACTACTTGGTGCACGGGCAGAAGAAACAAAATATATTCTTGACATCTTATGAAATAGATACATTCTTTTAGTTTTTTAAATAAAAATTATTTGGGCTTTAATGGGTTAATTGAAAACAAAATTCTATAGAAGAGGTCCTTTGAGACTCCAAAATAACTTTTGAATTTTGTTTCTCTATCAATCAGATGTCGGTTTACAAGAATATTGTAAGTATCCTCGCTTTTCCTATTCTTGAAGATATCAGTCTTCAACAAAAAGAATGCAGGATCATTTCCTCTTCATCATTATCTTCCTTTTCCAGCATTAGCAAACAGGTGACGAGATCCACCATGCGCTCAGCGACTGATCCACGCGATCTCGCAGCCTGAGAAACCAAAAGCCTCGCAGCGTCATTGCGAAGATGGTTCGCAGCGACGGCCTCGCATCTCGCACGTCGCATGCATCGGTGCAGAGAAACCAAGGCTTTACCGTTATGCGCGGGCTTAGATTATTGTCACAACAACAGACCACGTTGCACTGTTTTGCTGCTTTTTAGACTCAAACGCATTCTACTAAATCGGCGGAGCAGCGTGATATATTTTGACACTGTATATCATTTTCAAATACCGATATACATGAAGAGAGAAATCAAATCTGCTGTTATTACTAGCATTAGTTTGCGTGATCCTACTATAGTTACATACCAATTTTCTTAATTGGAGAAACAATAATTCATCGGAATGTTATTTTACCCGGATTTGTTGAACCTTAATGATACATATCTAGAGTAGGCCTACTCCAGTCGTTGACTTTGTGAATTAATTGCTACATTATATCTTTTGTGGATTATAATGAAAGCCTTTTGATGCAGTCTACGGTAAGAAGGTGTAAATATTATTTGGATGTGTATTAAATTATTTTATTTATGTTCCGCTATGTTTTAATAAACAGCTCTAATAAAACTGTACTAATAGCAACCTCATAGAGTAACTAATTGCTTCGAAAAGAGCACAACGCGTATTGAGAAGATACGATCACTTGGATAACACGGACTGTTCTGGTTCCTGATTAAAGTATCAGAGCCCAGTGCATTTTCTGAATAGTTATCTATTCGCGAGTCAACAAACTTACAGAAAATTACGCCTGAAACCATACCATTGAGGGACAAAATGTTGTTACGTGTCGTAAATTGAACAGGAATTGCGCCTCCACTTTTCATTCGAAGATATTCACAATCTCTATCTTTAGTTTACTAAAAAGTATATCACTATCAAGAAGAGTACTGTATGTGGAATAAGGCAACCAAAACATAGTAATAATAATAATAATAATAATAATAATAATAATAATAATTATTATTATTATTATTTATTTATTCTGGCAAAATTAAGGCCATCAGCAAGAAGAAACCGGTACTCATGTTATATGAAGTGTACGGTCCAACAAAGAAGTAATATTCATTTACTTCGCATTGCCTCTCTCAACGAGCCCCGCGTTTGTCACAGTCAGTGGCTTAAATAGGTCCAATGCCCTTTTGTGGTCACAGTAGACTGCAGCCGTCCTTTGTCTCAAGCTCGGTACTCTGGTTTCTTTATTCTTTTCTTCTCATCCACTCTCTCATTTCGCCAGGTTTTTTGCCATTAGAATTTCCTTTCACAAATCTCGAGCTTCAATTCCTAGAGAAGTCGACCCCTCATCAGTCATCAGTCATCACGAACTTCCCGAAGTGCGGTACTCAATATGAATAACCAAGGAATACAATACTTCCGACATTTCAGTTACAATTTATTAATCTTCGGATTATAAGACACATACAACAATTTTAAGAACCTATACGATAGCTGAGTCGACAGACCTTCAGCCAGACACGCAGGGAGTCCGGGTTCGAGTCCCAATTCAGGGCTGGGATTTTTCATTGATAAAGCCATAGTAAAACTTGTGGCGGACAAGGTTGCAGTTGGGGTTTTACTCGGACTTGTCCCGTTTCTCCATTACGTTGGCTGGCAGGCCTAGGGGAGGAGGGGTTAGCTGCTCGAAACTTAGGAACACAGTGCACATTATTATATTCAATCAGTATGGTTTGGAAATATGCCTATATGCAATAAATCTTGAAAGGTCGCAGTGCTGGGTCGTAGTGTTCTCTCCCAAAAATCCATTCCATTCCAAAAATTTCAAGCGTTAATATTTTTTATGAAATAAAACAATATTCTAGTCTTTACAGTTCTGTGACTGGCACAATAGTACAGTAATAGTACTAATTATGATTTCAACTGCAGAGGATATTCAGAAAGTTTTGCAAGGAGTCCTCTATCGGATATAGAATTTATTACATATCGTAAATGTAGGACGCGGGAACACAGCTTTGCATTCGGTCGGGTCAGAACTCGCGCTCTCAAATCCAACCATAAGGCAGCCTACAGAACATCTTGGCGAGACCTGCGGTCACTGAGCACTTGGCAGTAGTTGTTTAGTTGGTTATTTAACGACGCAGTATCAACTACTAGATTATTTAGCATCGATGGGAATGGTGATAGCGAAATGAGCCCAAGGATTCGCCATAAATTATCTGGCATCCACCTTACGGTTGGGGAAAACTTCGGAAAAACCCAAGCGGGAATCGAATCTACTCCCGAGCGCAACTTCGGATAGGCAGGCAAGTTACGCTGGTGGATAGTATTAATGAAACAGTCGATAAGAATATTGAGTGCATCACAATAGAATTTTTTTAATAAATTAACGAACAATTAATGGAAAGTAAGTAAATAGAAGATTAAATAGCTGAATAAATATGAAAAAAATAAACAAACAACAACAAAATTAGGTGACTGACAAGCGAAGGCTTTGGTCCTCCTGAGAAGAATCGTAACCAAACTTTCTGGGGTGGGCGAGAATGAGACCAAAGTAACAGGTGCGAAGTTCGGAATTTCGCAATCGCTTATGAAAGTGGAGCGCGCCTATGTTGGAAGCCATAAAGTGTGATAAGACATACAGTATATAATGACGAGAGAGATTATGTACATCATTAATTTTCAAATGTTGTACATCACACATTTCACGTCATAGTACACTATTGTGGTGTCAAAAGACAGTGTTTCGAGCAAAGTTGAGGAGATAATATCACCACTTGAATCACAGGAGTGCTGCATGTGTTAAAAGCAGCAAAATTTATGTCCAATACATTACGGAACACAATAGGTTATCCAAACGCCTTCCACACATAGCGAAGCACAGGTTGGTATTATGGTGCAACTTGAAAATGAAGATTCTGACGACATTGTTCTCGTAATAACGTATGTACTCTTCCATGCGTCGTACTGACGAAAGAAATAGATATCACGGTATGATCTTTGTCTGCAAATTTACGTCCCTGTTACCGAGGGGTTTGGTTGACAAACTCGCGTCAGTTTTACCGGACCATGAAGCCAGCAACTGAACCGATGCTCCTGGTATTTTCTGCATCCAGGAGAGTACGAGAGCTTTGGACATCTTACCACTGGTGTTGCAGCCACATTCTATATTTGGAGGCTAGTTACGTTGCAGTGTTTGGGAAAGTAGTTTGTCAAATTTCTTTGCAAGGCGTCCTGACATTGAAATAAGCACATGAATGGTATTACACGAAATGCATAGCACACCAGCTTCAGTCGTTTTCCTCCCAGTCATTAATACTGTCCTGTTTGACGTCAGTGCATATTCAAATCGATTTTGGTCTGCATTGAACACCATGTCGGTATCGATTTTATTACTGTACGCTAATGAACTCCGTAACTTCTCGTAGAAACTCACGACGGCGTCAAAAGTAATATCGCGCTTACTATCGAACCTAGTGATATTGCGTGATGATATTTCATAGCGGTGTTTGAATTGGCCTAGAAAGTATTTGCTGGCTTTAGAACTGGGTATGCCAATCAAGATAGCTACTTCTTTCGTTCAATTTTAAATGACAATTTTTAAATGAGTGAATTACGTGTCTCAAGTCACGAGTATTCTGGAATTTGTACATTTGCTAGCGAATTCGAGCAGTTCTGTCTCCTATCGTACCATCTCTCTCAAGAGTGATTCCTAAGTTTATCTGCCGCACTATTTTTGGTAATACCATTATTTTTTGGACTGTTGCTGCAACGATTTTCTTTGCAATCTTCACACTTTTATAGACACTTTTAATTTTTTCTTCAGAAATCTGTTTGTGAATACTTATCGGTTTCATTTTAGGGATGATAGTTCTTAGGAACTGGAATCGGTTATACAGGGACATCACTTTATTTTTATCAACATTTTTAGCATTAAGCTGGCTATACTCGGAAACACTGTTACCCCTTCCATTACAGGAGTTTGGTGTTACTAGTGCAATATGTAAACAATCATTTTACTAGCTATAGGAGGAGAGTAAAGTAGTGTATCCACTTATGTTACAGGGAAATGCGATATTACGATTTTCAGTTTGTTTATTACTTTTACGGTATTTTATCAAAATACAGTAGAGTAGTAACAGTTTTTTTCACAAACTCAACTCTTCAGGCGGTTGTATTCAATATATAATGGCTACTTTATTCAGCATATTACCGTACTTTGGGTAACTCTAATTTCACTTCTGCTCAGTTCACACAGATAAAGTTATTCAGTCATGCTCTTTACTTCACTGCTAGCAGACTTCGAATGCACCAGCGGCCGTAAGTTTGTGTGGCTGGCGGGAGCAGGAACATTAGTGAAAGGGGTGGGAGTCAAGTACATTCAGAAACGCAGGTACAATAAAAATGCAAGTAAAAATAAAGTGATGTCCCTGTAGTTTTGTGAGCTGGAGTACTATAATAAAATGTCCAACGATCCATCACTATCACACCACAATGTCTGCCCTTCCAACATGACATGTCGCTCCAATAGACTAAACAACTCCTGTGCAATTCGCATGTCGATGTATAATTCCCCCAAAAAGAAATGAGACGACACGTGATGATGCGAAAATCTAAGTTCTACAGCGCGGTTCAGACGAGATCGACGTAACCATGCAGGAAGACATCTGGCAGTGCATGCATATTTTTAACCTATTCTAAAATACACATCAGTTAAAATATTACCAATTATCTGTCCATTTCTGGTACAGGTCCCTGATTACGTCCCATTATCTTTAATCTTTTATGAAAGTATGGAAGGAACCGTGTGGCAAAAAGTGACTTATCGTAGAGGAAGAAAACAATTTTATTATGAAATGATAAATATAGATCAATGACAAATACCACGAGAAAGATGACAAGAAGCACGAAAAGGACAAAGATAAGGACCACGATAATGGTCACAAGAATCAGAACCATGATATGGACTGAGAAAGAGAATAAGGACCATGATAAGAACCACGGCAAAGACAACAGCAACTGCTATTATAAGGACTACGACAAGGACAAAGGCGAAGAAAAGAACATGAACCATGACAAGAATAATGACATGGACCACAACAAACGCAACAATAAGGATCACAATGAGGACCACGATAAGGATCACGACATGGACTACAAAGATTATGATAAGGTCCATGACATGGACCATGATATGGATCACAAGTGCTACGAAAGAACCAAGACCACAATAAGGACCAAGACAAATGCAACAAATACCACGATAAAGACCATGACAAAGACAACAGATACCACGATAAGGACCATAAGAAAGACAAGAAGAACGATAAGGATCATTATAATAAACAGCACCGTGATAAGGACGACGACAAAGACAACAATGATCACGATAAGGAACATAACAAAGACAAACAAGGACCACTAAGAGGATAAGGGCCACGAAAAGGACCACGATAAGGACCACGACATGTACGACAAGCATTACGACTAGCATTATGATAATGATCATGACATGGTCTGTGATAAGGACCACAAGGACCACGAAAGCACAATGATAAGAACCACGATAAAGAAAAGAAGGACTATGGAGGACAAGGACAACGAAATGGACCACGATAAGGATCACGATATGCGCTACGACAAAAACCATAAAGATCACGGTAAAGACCACGACAAGGACAATAACATTGACCACGATAACGATCAAGACATGGACAACTTCAAGGACAATGAAAATTAGCACGAAATGATCACGATAAGGATCACTACAAGGACAATGACCACGAAATGATCACGATAAGAATCACTATAAGGACAATGGCAATGTCAACGATAAAGACCTCGATAAATGCCATTCCAAGGACAGTGACTAGCCACGATAAGGATCACGACAAGGACAATGACAATGACCACTATAAGGACCACTACATTGACAATGACCACGACAAGGATCACATGGACCACTACAAGGACGACAAAATGGACCACTACAATGATAATAACAATGGCCACAAGAAGGATCACGATAAGGATCAGGTCTACGATAAAGATTAAGACAAAGAAAACAAGAACCACTATAATGAACGCGAAAAGACAAAAACGACCATTATTAGGATCAAGTCAAGGACAAGTACAAGGAAAACGACGAAGACAACCGTAAGGACCACGACATGGACTACGTCAAGGACCAGAATAAATATCATATTAAGGATCACGGCATGTATTCCAAGAACCAAGATAACGATCACGACATGGACCACAACAAAGATCAGAATGTGGACTACGACATGGGCAGCGATAAGGATCACAAGGACACAGAAAAGACCACGATAAATTAAGAGATAAAAACCAAGACGACGATAAGGACCAAGACCACGATAAAAACGAAGACCACAATAAGGACCAAGACCACGATGAGGACCAAGACTATGATAAGGAGCAAGACTACGATAAGGAGCAAAACTGCATTAAGGACCAAGACCAAATATAACGATAAGGACTATGACAAAGACAATGTCCATATGAACTGTATGTTAAAAATAACAAATGACCAGACAAATGTACCATTTTTTTCCAGTGAAATAATGTCCAGCATAAACAACTGTCCATTTTAGAATATTTATTACTACTGAATCCAAGTTTATTTTTATTTATTTTAGTAGGTTATTTTACGACGCTTTATTAACAGCTTAGATTATTTAGCGTCTGAATGAGATGAAGGTGATAATGCCGGTGAAATGAGTCCGGGGTCCAGCACGGTAAGTTATCCAGCAATTGCTCGTATTGGGTTGAGGGAAGATCCCGGAAAAAACCTCAACCAGGTAACTTGCCCCGACCGGGAATCGAACCCGGGCCACCTGGTGAGATAAAACGTTGTGGTCTGAATGATTCTGTAAACGTAACGCCCTACCGCACTTGTGGTTCATCCGACTTCAATACAGGACACACCTCTACTATACTTTTCAGACCACAAGACCGCTCCTGGGCGCTGAGTAAATCAAAGCATGATGCTGCATATTCATTCCACCGGATTTCAACGATTCACAATTACGCAATAATTATTTGTACATGCAGTTTCATGATAGTTATTATGTAAAAGGTTATAAGAAAGTAATTGTTTCACATCTGAAAGGTCTGTGTACGCTGCAAAACAGCCTTTATTTTAGACTAATTTAATTTAATATGTTAGTACTTTAAAATATGTACTATGTTCATTAACGTTTTATCTCACATTTTATATTTTAATACAATATGATCAATGTAACCCATTGCACATCAGTATAACAGTTCAACAGAGGTAACAGTAATCTGAAGATGGTTTACAAAACCGAAAACGTTCATCAAGTAAAATGAAATAAAAATATCACATTATTATATAAGATAAGATTATGATGGACTTTAAGAAAATATTGTTAATTTAACAAAACTTATCGGAACAAAAAATGGGTATAACAGCTGGCGAAAATCCACCCTGCGGTTGTGGCCTACTCACATAGGTATGTTGCACATATTGAGCGAATTCCACCAAATCATCATGTATGTTCTCGTATAAAATATCAAACTTGTGCTGAACTTTGTCTAATGCTATAAATGTAGTGCCGGATTTAGGCGTAGGCAACCTAGACACTTGCCTAGGGCGGCGTATTCTCTCTCTCTCTCTCTTCCTTTTTTCTTTCCATCTTTTTTTCATTTTCATTTTACAGTGAAGTTTGTTTTTAAAACACTTGTTGGTAAATCTTTTCTGAATTTTGTTTTTGAACACCTTATGGAAGTCGGATAATATTTTATCGCATTGTCCCCGTCGCGGCGAGAGTAAAAGGAAAGTGTATAGATGCATAATTATTCTGTAATGCCGGTATCACGTTATTACACTATGGAACTGCTTAAATTTAAGTGCTTGTACCGAGTGGTTATAATTAAACTTTCCCTACTTAACCGTCTCTGTTTAAAACGAGTGATAGCACGAACATGAAACTTAATGTGAACATTGCCAAGGACATGCGGAAGAGAAATAATGAATAAGCTATTGGTGTCAATTACTTTTAATTCTTTGTTATATCATACACTATGCCTAGTTTTTGTGGATATAGCGCCCGTCAGACTACAAAGTGTGCTCGAAAGTGCCCATCCGTGTCCAGGACATTTTGGAAGCGTAGGATAGCATGCTTCACGGCTGTATGAAGCATCTCCATGGATATACTGGATACTGTTCTTCAGATCTGCACATGTGCGAACGTTTCCCAGATAAAGTCTGTCTTCCACTTAGTCCCACAACCAGAAATCACAGGGATTGAGATCGGGACAGTTAAGCATTTGGAAACAATTCGATCGTCACCAAATGCGTTACGGAGAAGTTGTTGAACTTGACGAGCGATGTGTGGTGAAGCCCCCATCTTGTATGAAAACAGTTATGTCCAACGCATTTCTCTCCTGCATTGCTGGTATCACATGCTGACGAAGCACATCACAGTAACGTTGGCCAGTCATACTGCACGTTTTCGAACCTTGAGCGCCAATCTCTTGAAATAACACTGGATCAATGATGAAACTGGCCTTGGAGAAGAGGGAAGTCAACACGTTGTTGTGCGTCTTGTTGTGTCAGCTGCTGTACGGATATCATTTCAGAATGATTAGAAGCACCTTCCTAACAGTGGACCACGGAATGTTCAGCTGGAGCGACACATCTCGCGCACTGCTGGATGATAGGCGGTTGCGTGCAGCTTCGTCCGCCACAGCAACAGCGATTTCTTCAATCTGGGAATAACCTGACTCTTCCCAGAGCGACACCCAGCTCTCCAGTTTTTTCGAACTTCATCATGTTCCGCAAGCTGGTGTGGAAAGAGGGCCTTTCTGTAGTCCTTTCATCCGACTCCTGGAAGAGCTTCCTCGCAAGAATTGAAGTTGAGACCTGGCCTTGGAACATCCTGTGGAGCGACAAAGCACATTTTTATCTAATGGGTACGGTGAACACACAGAATTGTCGAGTGTGGGGATCTTCGCCTTCCATCAATGTGCATGAAGTCCTTCTGCATAATGAACGTGTCACTATGTGGTGTGGCTTCACACAGCCAGTTTCATCATTGATCCATTGTTCTTTCAAGAGTTTGGTACTCAAGGTCCAAAAACGTGCAGCGTGACTGGCCAACGTTATTGTGATGTGCTTCGTCGGCATGTGATACCCGCCCTGCAAGAGAGAAATGAGTTGGACATAACTGTTTCATATGAGATGAAAGATGGGGCTTCCCCACACATCACTCGTCCAGTTCCACAATTTCTCCGCAAAACATTTGGTGACGATCGAATTGTTAGCCGATCGTTTCCAAATGCTTGGCCGCCCCGATCATTCGATCTCAATCCCTGTGATATCTAGTTGTGGGACTAACCGAAAGACAGGGTTTATCAGGGGAACGTTTGCACATGTGCAGATCTGAAGAGAAATATCGGGTATACCCAAAGATATACTTCGTGCAGCATGCTTCCTATGCTTTCAGACTGTCCTGGACATTAATGGACACTATTTCGAGCAAACTTTGTAGACTAGAGGGCGCCATGTCCACAAAACTAGGCATAGTTTATGATATAACAACGAATTAAAAATGTTTAAATCAAATTGCTTACTCATTATTTCTCTTCCGAAAGACCTTGGCAATGTTCACATTGTTTTATGTTCGTGCGATCACTCGTTAAGTAGGGAAAGTTTAATTATCACCACCCGGTATGAACAAGAATACATGGTTGAAAATCAAATTGGATGTGTGTTCATTATTGATCACTATGAATAGTAACCACAACTATCAGTTATATTTTCCAATATAACATATCGCCAAAAATACTATTTATTCACTTTCCAGCATGTGCACTATATAATTCGATATTAAAGGTTTATTCCGCAAAGAGTTGGAGATTATTATTATTCAAATTACTTTATATTTCCTATCGAAATAAGAAATACTTGTAATTATACCCCAACAAAACAATGCTTAAAAATAAATCACAGCATGCCTTTCAGAAATCAATTTTGTTTCAAGAATGAATAAGTTTGAATATGTTTCTTTGCATCGAGTTTGATGTGCTTCGTCAGATCGACTTCATGACATCATCAATACTTTCTCTGTGAAGAAAGTGCAAATACAATTTTTATAATTCACAAGTTAGAAGCATGTATTTTGATTCCAGTAATTTATTGTTTTCTGAATTGTAACATTTCATTTAAAACTGATTTAAACCAAACTTGACCTGTATAATGGTTACTCATAAACGATTTGTGGGAGTTGGGGGGGGTAGCAAATTTTAGCACTGCCTAGGGATGGCACTATACCTAAATCCGGCCCTGTATAAATGATTTCACAATCTACTCTTGAAGCTGAAGTTATTTCATAAATTTAAATAGTCTTCCCTTAAACCAAAGTTTTAAATGTTCCTATGAAATGCATGTGTGAAATAGTGTGAAAAACCTTTAAATTTCGAATTCCAGAATTTCTGCTTTGTATCATTAATATTTAATACGAATATCCTGAAATCCGTGATAAGAGTAGTCTACCTGGCAAAAGTGCAAGACCTCCTCTATAGGCTTGATACCGCATCTGTCCATAAACAGCAAAATAACCTTCCTTTCTTTTAGTCACCAGGCAGTACACAAAGGGGAAACACAAATTCATGAACGGTTTCATCAATGGTAAAGGTTAAAACTATCGTGTAATGGTCCCATCAGAGAATATAATTTGGAAGTTGCATAGCTACTGAAGGTTTCTGTTTGTGAAAAATATAAAAACGCTGTTCATTATCTTCTCTCCCTGAATCGTACATGAGGAATCTTTGTTCTCCTATTGTGAGGGTACTGGTATGTGGAACGCCAATTTCAAGAGCGATTCTATCCTTTTCAAAATGCTTCTGCCCGAGAATGTGGCTAATATTTCATTTTGAATTTCTCCTGTTAAATATGCAACTCTTCTGAATGGAGCTTCATGAGGACGTTCATTTGCTCTTTCCTTTATTTTGAGTGCTATTTTAACTGCAGCTTCAGATGAGCTGACTTCATGATCGGTAATACATATTGCAGGACAAATACTCTCTCAAAGCACCTACAATATAATTTCGCATCATTTCTACTTCTAGAGTGCGAGTGATAGATGTAACCATTACCGAATAATAATATTTTCCTTTTCTGACAGAGAATTATTTCAGCTACTCTGTAAATACTTTAAATTTAGAACTGATCTTGTAGACAACAGATGCAGTAATGTTTACATTATTGAAAAATTGACTATTCTGTACGTGAAGTTTTCCTATGGACTTCATTTCCTGAAGACATTTCTTTACTGGACATTTAGTTACATGCACATTACTGTGGTCATTTAGCCTGGAAGGGGTAGAATTGCAGAACTGAATAAATAAGCAGAAGAATAAAATCAAAACTACAACTAACAGCACACAAACCTAAACAAAAGAAATAGAAAGCACCAAATTGAAACTAAACTACGTTAAATACTAGGATAATGAAACCATACCTATCCTAAACACACAAAAAATCATGTAAACACATTAAAACTAGGTTCAGAAGAGTAAGCCTATACCAGAGAAATTGAAACTAACCTAAAGAAACTAAAACTACCATGAAAAGCAAACAACTTGAAGAAACGAGAAATCATAGAAGTAAATTGTAATTAAACGACATTTCATACAAGTTGAGAGGATGCGAAAGCATTTCTTTCTCCTTCTACTTGCCCTGAGTTCGTCAGCGACAGAGCGGTAGCTATTACCTCTTATACCTGCATCCCCCAAACTGTACACACAAGAAAATGGAATATTAAATGAAGTTCAAAAGTGAGTATGAAATACAGCCACACAGATGTTTGACAATTAGGCCTACATGTTTCAGTCAGTATACTTTAGTGCCTTTCTTACAATATTTTCAACTAATAATAAAATTTATTTAAATTCAGGAATGTTAGTTTATATGAGTCAAGAGGGAGTGACACAGTGCAGATTGTCACATTGTGTGTAGCAGCCTGAGGCTTATTGTGCTTACCACTCCTATTCTGTGAATGATTGGGTAGCCGAACAGCAGCAATCTTGTACAAATATAGCATGCCACACAGTGAACTTAACCCGGGCTATTGTATGGATGAAAATATGTGAATTAACGATGGCGAAATGAGTGCGAGGTCCAACATCAAAAATTACCCCGCAATTCTGCTTCAATTGGTTGAGGAAAAACCCCTGAAAAACGCCAACCAAGTAACTTGTCCAAACCGCTCGTTTCATGGCCAGACGTGCTAACCATCACTCCACAGCAGGTGGACCAATTTTACATTCATTTTATCTGTTTATTTAAAAGAGCAAAATATCATATGAAATGTGAATTCTAATTATTTTATTTTATTTCGTCTTTAAGTTTAACCAGGATCACTTTCCTTTTTTCTGCATTGTTGTCCAATATGTTATTCATATTTCTTCAAGTGGCTGCTAGAACACCTGCAGAGTTCTAACACATCAGTACAGGCTGTTACAAAGAACATTATACTGCTTCCATTCCTCATTTGAGGTATAGAAATTCTTATACATTCAGAAGTTCAAAGTAAATATTATAGTCCAGACACATGGTCTGAAGACAATAATTCGCCAATTTAAGCACAGAAACTTAATCATATACAAAAACAAGAAAAATCTTTTGAATTCAATATATTCTAATGGTACCGACAAGAGAAAAAAAAAAAAAGAGTTCGGCCAAGTTTGGGGGGCAGCCCCCCCATAACTCCGCCTATGTAGTTGATATTATCAGCAATAAAAATCAAATACAAACGCTTGGTATAGACTTTCGAAATACAGATTACCGGTAAAAATTGTTAATAATAAAATTTGTCAATATGTTGAAGGTCAATTAGTCGAAGGTTTCTGAGATGGACAGTAGCATCTTCTCCTTAGCTGATGGTAGAGAGTGTGAGTAGAGGAGAAAGGCCTATCAACCAAACTGAAATGGGATTTAGACTGAGAATACCAAACCTATTTTCTACAAAACTAGCTTCAGGAAACAAAAAATAACCTGAATAAACTAAAATTAGATTGAGAAGAAATAAGACATCCAAAATAACTTGAAAATAACGAAAGTAATCGAGGAAAGACTCTGAAAATAGCATGAAATAACCAAACGAACTAAAGAAATCAAATGGAAACTAAAACTATAGCAAATAAGCCAAACCTCACCCAACCAAGCTAAAGAATAACCTAAACAATACAACTAACCTAATCAAATTAATCAAAACTAGCACAAGAACCAAAGCTGACCGAAACAAACCATTCGCGTAAGTTTCTATCACTGCATACGCGGAACTGCAGGTGAACCTAAGAAAGGGACCATCTAATCCGGATTCTAGATTTTACCTTAAGGAACTTATACAGGTGAAAATGAAAGTCGGTGTAACATTCAATATTGTTGACAAAATTCTTGTCAAAAAGAAAGACCTTCATTCTCAAATCATCCTCTTTTGGTAGTTTCCTAGCAGTGTCGGGATTCCAACATGTTGAGTTTCCGACCTGAGCAGTAGGCTAGATTTTGTAAACCGGAATTGGAGCCCTAACAAACTGAAGAATGATTTCATATTATTGACATAAAGAAGAAATCAAACTGTCGTGGAAATTCTACATCTGATCTTGATCGAGAGTATTAGTTTCAGCCACCTTTTCATCAAAGATCTGTAGCATGTACAGGCTGGACATATGACTATTTTTGTATTCATTGGTACATTTTTATTGAAAGTTTTGTTTCACAAAACGAAATTGAACATTCGAAGTGTAATATATTTTAAAATTTATTTCACACTACAGAATTGAAGAAACTTACATCTAGCTAATATAAAATATTCTTAGCACATTATACCGTACATTATCACATATGAAGAAATAGCCTGCCAATTTTCTTGAAAAACAAATAAGGATGTTATTTAAGCGCAACATGTCACTGTTACTGGATAAAGTGTGGAAACTTATATAACAGTCTGTAAAAAAATTTTTTCAAATACAATACCACAGAGCTGCAAAGCAAAAGTCTACTCTACTTGGAAAAGCGTACACATTACAAACATGATAGGGTGGTTCGTCATATACCGTAATGGGAAAATTTAAGTAAGAGCTACAAATGGAGGCACCCTCTTGTTCTGTTGCACTTATTTTAAAAGCTGTTTTGACAAACTTTCAACTGTATATCTTAATTGGAAAAGGGTGCTCAATACTCTGAAACATTTAAAAAAAGAACATTTTTATTTTATTTTGCTCAAGTTCCTATGGAAGTAAATTACATAGTAAGGCGATATGAGTTGACAAAGCATTTTTAATTTTACAAGGTACAAAATGAAAACTGTAACAATGAATGCGCTTGTTTCTCAATTCAGTCTGCTAATACAGGGACATCATTTTATTTTACTTCAATTTTTATTGCACCTGAGTTTTTGAATGTACTTCACTCCCACCCCTTCTACTAATGAAGTTCAACCGTCCTCCACACAGAACCAAGGCCGCATATGCAGTCATTGTAGCCTTACGGTCATTGTAAACAGTATGAGTTAGTGAGTATAGTACGTTCCAGAAATATGTTCGCGTTTTCCAGTGACGAAAGAACTTTCAATATTGAACCATATTTTCGCACAGGTACTGTCGTCCGTTTGCCTACGTCGCATCCCTGTTTCCCCTATCCACTTATGCAGTGGCGTATACTGGTTAAAGGGTTTGGGCTACCGCTGACCCTATTATTACACAAAATATATCTAACAATTACTTTAATTTTAATTACTATGGTAAAACTAATAATACAAAATTATTACATTATGTTATATTATAAACTTTTTCTTTTGTAATTTCCTTGGGCTACCGCCGGTAGCCCGCAAAATACGCCCCTGCACTTATGCTCGCCCTTCTATAAAGGCTAGTAGCTGGGCTGTCTTAGCTCTTTTCTGAAAACATTAATTTATGTTAGGAACTGGACATCTATGTAATATTATACAACGGTTTAAGGTAATTTAAATAAAAGGGCCTCGTTACGTAATTAACTGTCAGGTGATTTCCCCCTTTCTACGACCCTGCGACAAAACACTTGGACGGACAGTAGATAGCATGTCTGAGTAATTTTATCTTTTCGGACGGGGCAGACGTGAAGATTTAATTTATAGTACATAAGGTACTTTTTTTTATAGAGTAGGTACAGAATTAATTCAACATGAGTTACTATTACGAAGGGCGAAACTGTTAATTGGAATTAGGTACAATAGTCAATAGTGCGATAATATGCACAAAAAAACTGAAGCCCGTATTGAAATGAACGGCCACCATTTTCAAAAAATGTGTTTAAATGTCCATATTATTATTATTTTTCAATTTAACTTCATTCTCTATAGTGTACGCTAGTGTGGTGTAGACATTATAATATACACTACATAATGAATACGTTCTCATGGACTGCTCAGTTCGTGCGTAAAAACAATAATTGTTAATACTGTACTGTATTTTGATTAAACAAAAACCTAATGAAAATTATCAAACTCAAAATCGTGATATTTCCTAGTTTACGTAAATGGATGAAGCACTTTTCTTCCCTCCTATACCTAGTAAAGTGATTTGTTTGTATATGACGTCAGTATAATCGAACTCCAGTCGTGGAAGGGGGTAGCAAACTGTGTTTCCGTTCTCAACCGTTGATCCAAAACTGTAGCCATATTAATATTAAAAGTGTTGGTAAAAATAAAATGATATCCCTGTAGAAGTAGATCATTCTACACTTTCGACCACTGTTTTTTTGTAGCTTCAGTTGGGATTGTTTTGCGATTTGCTTCCACAATTTGCAATAACAATTTTTTCTCCTCTTCATCATCAGTTAAACTCTTCAAATAGTTTGACACCTCTTTCGGCAACGTCATTAATGACTGCAAGATTCCCGTGTTGTTTTCCTTGCATGTAGTCTGGGATTCCATTCCAATCTTGTGGTGGTAAATTCAAAAAACTTTCTCAATTAATTGTAATTTTTGAAATAAATCTTGTTCTCTTTCAGTAGCAAAATCTGCTAATTATGTTCCACTGTTCAGAAGTTTTGCTTCCCCTCATGATATGGATAAGACGTCATGTGCTCAATAACTTTTCCTTTATCGTCATGAGATACTTCATCTGAAAATATACTCAAACCAATGAGTTCTTCAGAATCGTACCAGAGATGGCATTCCAAATTCTCCCTTATCATTTGGCTTATTTCAAAGACTGTCAATTGGTACTTTTCCATGTCTTGTCAAAACAAAAGATCCGCAGCAAGTGCGTTTGCAGGTAGAGGGGCTTCAATCCAATTTTTAGAATACAGGGTGTCCCATTTATCTTGTGAACCTATTATAACTTTTTTGTTTGGATAAGTATTGGAATTTTTGTTTTTGAGAGTTATGTTAGAACGAGGGGCTAACATGAGTGTAGAGATTTAGTGCATGTAACTACGTTATGGTACAAGAAACACGTGACATCAATTTTTCAAACAGCACTACATACTTTAATCATGTTACATTGATTGCACACATTAAGACGAGTTCAAAAATCTATCACAATGTCACCTTCCTAATCAACAACAGCAACGAAATGCAAAATGAATGCCATCAGAATGTGCCGTTTGTTGTGGTGCCCCATTTGTCTAGTGGATTAACTTACACAAAACGAAAGACGACTGACGTTCGCACGCGTCGTGTGTTGTGTGTTTGCTGTCTTAACATGTAAACAAACAACAACAACTGTCGAAGCCACAATCCACTTACAGTGGCCTGCACGTTCTCCGGACCTGTCGCCACTCGACTTCTTCCTGTTGGAAACTGTAAAGGACATTGTGTACCAGAACATTCTGACAACATGAGACGACATGCAGCAACGCATTCGACAGGCTTATGTGTGCATTCAGCCAGCAAAACGCCGAGCAGTTGTACAGTCTTTCGGGGAACGCCTCAGAATGTGTATTAATATGAATGGTCACCATTTGGAACATCTTCTCTGACTTTCAAAGCATAACATTATCACATTGGAATTATGCTTTTGTTTCGTTTTGTTGTTATTGGTTAGGAAGGTGACATTGTGATAGATTTTTGAACTCGTCATAATGTGTGCAATCAATGTAACATAATTAAATTATGTAGTGCTATTTGAAAAATTGATGACGTTACATGTATCTTGCACCATAATGTAGTTACATGCACCAAATCTCCACACTCATGTTAGCCCCTCATTTTAACATAAGGCTCAAAAACAAAAATTCTAATACCTATCCAAACAAAAAGGTTATAATAGGTGCACAAGATAAATGGGACACCCTATATACAAGTGTGGAGAACTTTACAAGCCGTTCTATCTGAATACTTTCCCTCCCTGCTAGTTTGATAACATCGTGATCACGAAAAAGAATAATTGTCATGGCATAATATTAATTTTGTCATCCATCTTGCATGATGAATTGGCCCTTGTGCTCGCCAGTGAACTTTATCTAAATGATAACCCAAGACTAAAAAAATTAACTCTGCTAGCTCCATATTTATAGTCATTTCTAGGCTGAGATTTGTATTTTAGCGCAGATGGTATGGACTCGATTGTTGCATTTTTGAAGTAGTCATGTTCGGGTGAATTATGCTGACCATGATATTTATCATGTCTCTATACTCAAAATATCGGGAAGTTGATGTTGAGCCACGTATAGCAGTAGCCACAGGTTTTTTATGTCTAATTTTCTCTCGGGTTTTTCTTTTGAGAGATGTTTCTTGTTTCTTGCACGTCTTTCATCTTCAGAAGTCATATTCATCATTCTCTCACTTCGCTGATCCAATAAAAAAGTTTATCTTCTTCAATTTTACACGTAATCAGTGCAACAGCATGAGCGATGTAAAACAGTTTATCAACTTGTTCAGCAAACAAACATTCTTGTTTCGTTTGAGACTCAGATGATCGCCATTTATTTATTTATTTATTTTACATACAGTATAACCATTCACAAGGATATTTTTCTAATTTGTCAACACGATGCTTTGAAAGTGTTATTGGTACAGATGGTTTTTCCCACACAATAAGTAATTCAACAGTTCGATGACTAGCATTACGAACTGATTTAAGACGTGAAACCTTAAAAGAACTTTTCTCACAGTTAGTAGTTCGTTCATTCTCACGAACAGTGTGTCTGTCTGACAGGTAGATTCCACTGGGATTCTTCTTCTTCTTGCTTTCACCTAGTCACATGAATTCTCTTCACAAACTACCATGCATCAAACCTTAAAATAAAATACAATTATTCTGAAAAGGAGTACTTAATTTTAAAAACCTTATTTGTTGAGCACTGCCTTCCATTTGCACTAACAATATGACATGTAACAAGATGGAGAGGTGTCCAGGGCTTCACAAAAAATTTGAAATTTTTTAACCATCATAATGTATAATGTAAAACTCAATTTACTATCAATTACAAGGTGCAGTCAATATACTTCCGAACTGCATTTGTATTTATTATATCGTTAAACATACATGCACGTGTCATTGAAGATCCTTGCTTCCATGCCCGTTGAGTCAATATATCAGTATCAGATTGTCTTGAAGACAGGGGCTGCCGGTCGTTATGTCCTCATGTGCTACAGCACATAATAAATATAAGAGAGAAAAAGATTTGTTTTGTTTTAAAAACCTCAAAAATATTAATTTCAATTGCAATAGTTACCGCATGTTTCCGTTCTCTATCGTTAAAGCATTTGAATCTTCCGCCTTGTCACGTTTCATCACTCAGCGAGACGTGCTGCGCACAAGAAAGATGTCGAAATGGAGGAATGCGCGTGCTGCACTTCCCCGCAAGCACCGAAAACTGCTCTCCCTCACAGAAGAGTAGCCAGACGGAACAGCCAACTTATATATTTAGTACCTAAAATTTAAGTTATTAAAATAATGTATTTAATTACAAACGTTTCTTTTTTCTATCATAAATTTGGTTTTTAGACGTTGTTTCCAATTCTTCTAGTTAATAAAATTAGACATACATGTTAACTGTGTAAATATATTAATTTTAGCCGTATTCACTTGCGGATTGTCTACTGTCGGGGATACAAACACGCGGTCGGCACCGGGCAGGCTGCAAATCCGTGTCTAGAGCGAGTGGTTGTTTGCATATTGTATTATTTTGTGTTGTTAAGTGTTGCGTTCTTACTTCTCCGAGGTGAGTGCCAGTGTTAGACCACTGACATGAATTCAGTTGACAATTTGTTAGAAACATTATTTTCTTCTAAATTTCTAGAAAATAAAATAGTCCCCGACATAAACCCAACACAGAAAGAGAAAAAGGAGCCGGAAGGCGGGAATACACAAGACAGTTCAATAGGAAAGTTTATGATGCATGTAACTGGATTTGTGGTTGCAATATTAGAAATTCACTCTTCTGCTTTCCTTGTCTTCTTTTTGGAAACAGTGATGCATTTAGCAAGACAGGTGCCAAAGATCTTGGCCATCTTAATTATTTAATTAAATCCATGGTGCAAATAAGAAACATATCAACAATGTGTTGGATCTCTCTTTGCTTGGCACAGTTAATATTGCCACAACATTAAGCAGAGCCTACCAGAATAACATTATAAGACACAACCAACAGGTAGAAAAAATAGACACATTCTTTCCAGAATAATTGATTGCGTTAAGTTCTGCGGTGCCTTTGAGCTCGCCCTCAGGGGACATGATGAATCTAAAGAATCACAAAATCCCGGTGTTTTTTAGGACTCGTGGACCTTATTAGCAGCATTGACAATGCCGCAAAAGAACATATGGAGTCAAATAATGTTTTCAAAGGAACTTCGAAAACTATTCAAAATGAGCTGTTAGACTGTATGCTCGAAGTTTGCCGTGAAGCAATTGCAACGGAAATTGACAATGCAGATTATTTGTCAATAATGTCAGATGAGGCAACAGACGTTTCGGAACGTACACAATTGGTTCTAGTATTCAGATACGAAATTGATGGATGTCCGCAAGAACGATTCCGGGGATTTTTTAATCCCGATGCCATTGCAGAATGTATTTTGGAGTTGGTTCGTATTTTAACGGTCAATAAAAGTAAATTGATTACACTGATATACGACGGAGCAGCTGTTATGAGCGGGGAGACAGCACTATCCTAACGCTCATTACATTCATTGCTACGCACGCCAATTAAATTTGGTAATGGAACGTGCCGCGTCACAAAATCGAGCTGCTAGGATATTTTTCAGTACAATTTTGGCATTTCCAGCATATGTGCTGCTCTGGAAGCAACTGTATCCAAGAGGATTCCCAGTGGATCACCAACCCTATGGAATTTTAAATCTAGAACCGTCAATGTAATTTATGAACACAAAGATGCACTTGTTGAGTTTCTCGGAATTAGATCAATCTCTTTCTGCAAAATCAAGCATTCAAGGAGCTCGGGGGCTTAGGCTTAATTTAAAAGATCCTGAATTCCTATATATGCTTTCATTTCCTCACAAAGTTATGACGCACGTGGACAGTTACAAGCCAGAAATATCGATGTGGTTAAAGTTTGTGGCAACATTCATTCAGGCAATCTCCGGATAGTGCCAATGAGGTAACAACGCAGATACCTGCCAGACGTCGGAAAAACTCTTGCATGATTAGTGACGTGAAGGAAATATGCGATCGAGTCGTAGAGGAGGCTCGCACTCGTTTGCAGACAAACTGTGAAAAACTTCTACATTGTGAAAATTTTGCTGATTCTCAAAGACAGTCCCAAGTGTTGCAAACTTATCCCTTACTTGACAACAGAACTAAGTATTCTATATTCTCGACCAGACTTCAGAAATATAGCAGGTGCTGTTTCTCTGTTGCGACTTATTATAAAGCAAAATTTAACACAAGACGCATTCTGTGAGCTTGCCAAGCTTTTAAAAATCCTAGTGACAACATCTGAGCCAGAGCGATGCTTTTCCACCCTGAAAAGAATTAAAATATTTTTGAGAATTGCATGAGTCAAGACCGCTTGACAGCCCTTGCAATGCTTTCTATAGAAAAACGTCTAGTGCTACAAATGGAAGGATTCAATACTAAGGTGATAGAGAAGTTCGCCAACAGGTAGGAAAGGAGAATGGAGTTCAATTTTCATCAGTAGGGGGAGTGCTATTATTATTATTATTATTATTATTATTATTATTAATATTATTATTATTATTATTATTATTATTATTATTGTAGCACATGCGTTTAAAAAGTCACGAGCCGCCACTGCTTGAAGAACAGAGCTTTTACACATGATTTTATGCAAATATATCAAGGACCTATTGCGATTTTTCTGGAATCTCTCCATCTTACCTTATGGCTATTCTTCTTCTCTCAAGTGATGCATTTAGTATAGATAACAGGCGTTTCCCTGGTTCTAGACAATTTCTCCATTTCATATGTCCTGTGTGTTGCTTAAATTCAGGGCAGTCCGGAAACTTATTGATTGCCCTTGTATGTAGAATTGTCTGTAGCGAGACCGATGTTTATACCAGGAACCTTAACAGCAAACTATGCCCCAGCTTCATGGAGACATTTTCTTTGATTTAGTTATAGTAGTAGTGATAGCAGTAGTAATAATATAATACACAGTGCACACGTTTACTTTTCCACGCTCACGAAGGTAGAGCGGAAGTGGCAGTGCACAGCGCACTGTGGCTTGATAACATGTATGCACTGTATCATTGAGTAAAATATAATTATGTTAGTTGTGCAGGCTATTTCAAACATGTATTTGTACATCTATATGAAATCAAAATTATATTACTAGTAAGGTAAGGAACAAAGAATGCTCCAGACTCAAGGATGTGATGACCCCTTTGGTATGCATGAATGAAATAATATAAAGGTTGTTATTTGTAATTTCCTAACATTATGTTCATTATTGTTATGTAACAATTGTTGTTATTGTTGTTAATATTATCCTTGTTGTTATTATTATTATTATTATTATTATTATTATTGTAAGAAACATTTTAAAATAATACCAGAGAGGTACCGGTACGTTCGGGGAATGCAGGACAATCACATTGCTAAGCAAGTTGGAAAATGGAATTTATAGGAGAGAGAACGCACGATTGATGACACTTGGAAAAATTAAACAAGTGAAAGTGCAAACATAGCGGGAAGTGATTCGAATAAAGCTATTAGGTCCATGCGAAGAGTGGTTACTGAAAGAGCTGAGTTTCCATATTAAACCAATATAGGCTACATTAGATAGCTTGATATACAGCGGAGAGTATATATTTAGAGCTCTACTACAATAATATATATTATACCAGACCTCTGGCAGTTCATATAAGCCAATGTCAGATTTCAACATGGCGGACAAGATAACTCAACTGAACAATGCGCATTTTCTAATTCCATTAACATATCTGCGTACACATGTCTGGAAACGAAGTAAGATCTTTTAATATAGCGCTATGACAAAAGAAGTGTCGACTTGTTGCATGTTACAGGAATTCGGCGAACATCACCCAGTAGGTGGCGTTGAGGATGGCGAACAGTAGCGGGAAGAAAACCCGGGAGAATCGGTCGATGTTAATCGCTCTCGCCCTGTTCCGTTGAGCTGGCAGGGGGCGCGTCTGCACGGGGGGTTGACCGGTTAGAAGACGCGCATTTTCCTGCAAGAACACAAACACAAAACTTCCTCATTATCCAGTTCAATAACAGAACAGAATAATTTTGAAGTCGTTATGAGGAGATTTTGGACCGATCGCTAATTTGTCCCATTTGATCGTTATCAGTATTGAAGGAAGGATTGCAATGCTTAGCCTCCGTTAATGTTGTGCACTAAAATTAAATGTCTATAAGCAAGAGATTTCCTAAATATTCCAAGACTGAGAAAGGGCTTGCATGCTTTGGCCTAATGTACGCTCTATAATGTGACGATTGTCCATGTCCGACAGGCAGCATATGTGAATCCGACGCTGACAGGTGCGCTAACTTGCAGTTACTCCTTATAAGGGACAGGTCCCATTCGCGGACGACTAGCCCGATAAGCTCCAAAGGCACTCCAGCCTACTTAAATGAAGACAAGATGGTGCAAACTTCTATTTGTCTACCACAAATCCCAAACCGGACAAATTTGATGTAAATTATTTTTACCTTCATGTTTTGGGTTTTTGTTAAACTTTATCATTCCACTGAATGCAGGACAATAATATGTGTGTATTTTTATTTTTCTGAAACTGAATTATCTTCGCAGTTATTCAAGATCAAAATTTACGCAAAAGCAATACTTTCGATCCTACCTAACGAAATTAATTCAAATTTGGCTCATGTTGAAGTTTGTGAGATGCACTTTTATCAGAACGACGGTGTTTAGGTAAAAGGGTTTAACCCACACTTTTTTAAAATTCGATATTTTGCTGTAGGCCTAATTATTTAAAAATTAATTACAGATTACATAAAAATAATTCGCCATTTTTTCTCGAAATTGAATTTTTTTAATGCAATTTTTATAAAGTTAGCACACATTTTTAAAAATTCAAAGAATATCACTGCATTCCCTAGCTTCAATACTACGTGCAAAATTTCAGAGTGGGAGATACATAAATGCATTTACAATAAATTACTTTACCCAGCCTAGCGCTAGCAGGCTCTTGAGTCTCACGTCCCCAGTGCTTGTAACCGGCACGGCGGCATATTACATTATCCTATGCCATTGCACGGGTCTTTACTGTTTATAATACTGGATACTCTAATCGTGGTTACCACTATCGCTATTATCTCTGATGGCGATTTCCTAAAATGTAAGTACACACTAAGCCACTCTTCGTTCAGTCTGGACAATTGCTGAATTGCCATAGAGCAGCATTTCTCAAAGTATGTTCCGGGGTTCCGTGAGCCATATATGATTTACAATTTTATTTTACAATTTTTTACTTGGTTAATTAACAACATTGTATCAATTACTAGGTTATTTTGCATCGATGGGATTGATGATAGCGAAATGATATTTGGTGAGATGAGGTCAGGGATTCGCCAAAGATTACATGACATTCGCCTTACGGTTGGGGAAAACCTCGGGAAAAATCCAACCAGGTAATCAGCCCAAGCGGGAATCGAACCCGCGCCCGAGCGTTAACTCTGGATCGATAGATAAGCGCCTTAGCCGACTGGGCTACTCCGGTGGCTATTTTATACTTGTTGTTAGTGAATACTGTAAAAATATATAAATGTTACGAAAATATGAATCAATAATAACATGAAAACACCGATGATAATAATAATAATAATAATAATAATAATAATAATAATAATAATAATAATAATAATAATCCAAGAAAATGCGTAATAATAATATTCCAATAATATGCCTAATAACAATATGTTTAATGACCACCTCTGTGGTGTAGGGGTCAGCATGCTGGTCTCTTACGCAGAGGGCCCGGGTTCGATTCCCGGTCGGGTTGAATTTCCTGGTTGAGATTTTTCAGATTTTTTCCTCAAAAGTAAAGCAAATGCCACAACATGCCTCATTCATCACCGAAATCATATTCATCAGTAACATATATACAGTCGCCATCTAGTTCACAACAATACAACCAGTCTCAACAATAGTATACAGGCCTTCGGATTTCAACCAAAGATTAACTCGCGATATGACCAAAGATGTTAAAGCGAGTATAAGTAACAGCGAGGAAAAAATATATGTTTAATGAACATCTAAAACGGAAAATACACATATTGCTTATCACTTTCATCACGGATGTGCGCATGTGTTCACTAAAACAAAATGTAGAAGTACAGTAGAAATGAGACTATAACTTTCCGCCATAAAACCAGACTGCAGGCTTAAAAAGGCATTCGTCCCACTGAACAGAATTATTGAGATACTAGCTTTCACTTGTCTGTTAACTATTAAATACTAACAAAATATTACAAGGATTTTGTGAGGGAACAGCCTATACATTCGCTTGTCCATGGCTGATCTTGCTCCATAGCTGACGAAAGGAATCCTGAAAAGGCCGATGTGTTGAACGTAGGGTAGTAGGCACATGCGGTACCCAGGACCTCCCACTCTCCCCTCTGCGTCTCGCCCCGCAAAGAAAAAGCTCAGGAAATGAGGCACGGGCAGTATATTATACACCAGGGGCGGCTTTAGAGACAGTGCCATCGTGCCATGGCACTACCAGAATACAGGAGAAAAGAGGAGAATTCATATTTTCCGCACAAAACCGGAGAGAAACAAGTTACGATTGTGCTTGCAAACTCTACCGCCAATATTATCGTTGCCGCCAACCACGTTGTAACCAGTGTTTGCAGCATGGATCTGAGCCAGGACTACATCCCATAAGAAATATATTGGGATGCGCGAGCAATTTTCGTCTCCTCCCGTCCATTTCAACATCTAAAATGTGCCAGGCACAGTTTACCGCTTTCGTTTTTAAATGCTTGGGTAGCTGTATACAACCCCATTTACTATCTCACTCCCTTACCTCACACTCTTGTCTGTTCTCCAGCTTTGTCTAATAAGTTTCTTGGAGGGGAGGATGCACAAGTAAGATAATAAAATCCTTGCCGGTTTTTTTAAAATACTGTGTTTAAGAATGCTTTTATTTCAGTATATTTCTAACTGTAGTGCGAAACTGTAAACCTGTGAAGTGTTATGTAAGTTGTGAAGAAATTAATTCAATTATCACTTTATTAAAATCTCCGCTTTCAATATTAACATATTATGAAAATTAAATTCCTGTTAAATAATTTACTTGCACGACTTTTAAATATTCACCAAAAACAGCAACGTGTTAAAGTTAACAGATGTGGCAAATTCAACTTGGATGTTTATGAGGCCTATAAAATATTGGTTTTGTGGATGAGATATGGATAAGTGTTCTTCTGTTTCCCGTGTGTTCTGTTCCGAGGTGACGTAACTAGTCAAAAGGGGTGTTACAAATTTACTACACTTAGGGCTAAGTGATAAACTAAAACACAAAAATCAAAGGTTCGTATGAATAACGTCTTCAGTTTGTCTGTACTGGTTAAAGAGAATATTGAAATTCAGTTAAACTTACATTACAGACCCGCGATTGCAAAACATAACGAGAAAGTTGAAGAAAACAGAGTATGTCCTAAATTTAATAATACATTGTATAAAATTTTAGGCAGCAACAGACTTAGTATTAACGTAGTACGTACAGCTGTCAAAAGAAAAAGTGGCCGCTCTCCTGGAACAAAGTTCCCTTCGGGTATCTTCGCTATAATTCGGAGACAGGCGATGTTACATGTTGTTGGACCACGTTGCCTGATATCTACAGTTATAATTGAAGTATTCATTCTGTGATTCGATAGGGTAATGGTAGCGTTCAGGCCTCTTATTCATGAGGTCCTGCGTTCGACTACAACCTCGTGCTTTTTATGTTCTTTTTTGTTATGTTTTTGAGAGAGACAAACTATACATAATGGCTCCTTTCTCTTTTACGATTATTTTAGTAATTAACATCAGGTTCAGTAATATATTATGCCATGACTTTATCATTATGATATTGTGGCTGCAAATGGAAAGAAAAAAGATTTTATTTTCAATAAAAATATCTTTCGTGGCATAAACAAAACAAATTTACTGGCGTCGGCCTTAAAACATTAAAAAAATTAAGCGTTCTAAAATCAAAACAAAAAGCCACAATTCAATATTTAGTCTATCTTCCTCTTATCTCGATCATCTTGCAGTCGAGTGGGCATGGAATCGACTAGTCTTTGCAAATAGCGACTGTTCTTAGACACGATATTCCAGGCATTCTGAACATACCCACATACATAAGTGTTCTGTCCATGGGCAGGTCTTTCATTGCAAACCCAGCAATCTCCAATCTTTCCTATTTTCTGCCTTCCTCTTAGTCTCCGCATATGATCCACATATCCTAATGTCTTCTATTATTCTTTTCAACCAGAGACCCAACCAATTCCTTTTTCTCTTTCTAATCAGTTTCAGCATTATTCTTTCTTCACTCACTTTTCAAACACAATTTTATTTCTTATTCTGTCTGTCCACTTCACACGCACCGTTCTTCACCACATCCACATTTCAAATGCTTCAATTCGTTTCTCTTCATTTCGTCGTAATGTCCATGTTCCTTCCCCATACAATGCCACACTCCACACAAAGCACTTCACTAGACTCTTCCTCAGTTATTTTTCCAGAGGTCCGCAGAATATCCTTCTTCTTCTATTAAAAGCTTCCTTTGTTTATGTTTGCAGTTTTTCTTGGGAAGGATAGGCCTAAATGCGGTAACATCCCGTTGCTTTCCGCACACCACTATCTCTTTCGCATCTTATTAAATTCCAGGGGACCCAAGCACGGAGATGAGGAGAGTGGATTTGACTAATTGGGCCCTCCGGACTTCACCGAAAGTCACGGCAAGGGTTAAATATTAATTCTATCAGGATGTTTGACCCGATCAGAGACCGGGAAATCTCAATTAACCTTTGCCCCCCGCATCCTGGACTAGCTTCTACGAATCATCAGAAAATCTTAGAGTGTGATTGGGCCAATTTTTCCGAAAATGTTCCCACACTTTTGCCCTCGTAGCTCAGCGGACGAACGTCGAAATTTAGATATCAACGTGTCAGGTTCAATTCCTCGTTACTCCTTTTCATTTTATTGTGGTTCAAGATAGTATAATGCAATAATACAAAAAGAAAAACTAATACCAGTATTATGCAACTGGATTTTTCGAAACCTAATATTAAATTTATGTTATTTATATCGCTAAAGAACGATTACAATATAAATAACTAGAATATTATTTATACAGTATCACTAAAGAACGATAACAGAATATAAATGATAAATACCGGTTTGTTTAATTAATATAAGATATTATATAATACTTATTTAATTATCTAAATAAAATAACCTATTTTACAAAGGGATGGTTATTTGTGTTATAATAATTACTTACATAAAATACAGATTATTTATATTGCGAAAGAACAATAACAATATAAATAACTTGAATATTATTTTATAATGCTAATGAAGGAAAACAGAATATAAATGATAACTTGAATATTATCTATATCGCTAAAGAACGATAACAATATAAAAAACGTGAATATTATTCATATCGGAATTTCACAGATTTATTACAGATATATTTAAGAAATTGTAGGAGAATAGTAATTAGTAACAGTGTCCTATTTATTCTTCTTGGAGCCAAATTTGTAACTTTTAAAAGTGTAGTTACTATGTTGAAGTGTATGTGTTTTAACGGATGCTTGATTTGTTATGTATGTGAGTCAGTTATGTGATGCTTGATGTCGTCGCAATGTCGTAATTATAGTTTTATTGTGTTTGTATGACTATTGTGTATTAATTTATGATGTATGGTACGGAAGGCTGCGTATTTGTGTTATAGAAGTGTTACGTATGTGTGTTGTTAATGTTTTTGTATGTTTCAAATTGATACCTGATATTTATTTTGCAATCGCAATGCCTAATTTACGGTTTGTTTATGTTTTGTTTACATCGCGTAAGCTAATTTAATTTTCTTTTCTAATTTTCTTTATGCTTATCTTTATTGTGTATGAAACTATAGCCATAACATACATATGTAAAATAGGGCTAACCACCATTGGAGATACAATAATAAAAATTGTTATTCATATCGTTATAAAACGATAACAGAATACAAATGATGACTTGAATTTTATTCATATCTCTAAAGAACGATAACGAAATATAAATAACGTGATATCCATAAAGAACGATAACTGAATATAAATGATAATTTGAATAGCATTTACATCGCTAAAGAACGATTAAAAAATAAAATGAAAACTTGAAAAAGGCCCGAACCCACAACGTTTGAATCACTAAATAAGCACTCTACCGCTGGCCTACGAGGCGCAGACATGGAACACTTTCATAGTTCGGGAACTGCTTGTACAAGCACATGCATCGTGTAACATCGCCGCGACCCGAAGTGGACTTTGAAAATATTCGCTGTTCACGAGTGCGGCCACTTTTCTTTTTTGACAGCTGTACAATAAATCCGATAACTTGGAATACAAGGACGTGTTTCGTGAATTAGTTCACTGAAGTTCTGAGTTATATAAATACTAAGGGCCATATTCATAGACATTCTTAGCGCGGGCTAAGGTGGATGATCAGCGAACTAATGTTTTTCGTATTCATAAACCAGTGTTAGCGATATGATGTGATATGAATCCTGTACAAGTAATCAGTCGATAGCCGGGGCTAGTTTAGCACGCTCGTAAAGCGGGCTAGCGAAATATCTATGCATAGCACCCTTAAATATTTAAAAGAGCACTTAACCAAGTCAACAGCATTTAAGGGTACTTCTAAAATCATTCAAAACGAGTTGCTTGACTGCATGTTGAAAGTGTACCATGTACAAATAAAAAGGAACTAATGATTATAGACTATGTTTCTATCATAGTTTACTATACAACTGATGTTTCAACTCCTCCTACTATTACGTTACGAGCCACTGGCTTAGCTCTTTCGGCTAAGATGTTTGCCTGCCGATCCGGAGTTGCTCTTGGGCGCAGGTTCGAGTCCCGCTTGAACTGATTACCTGGTTGGCTTTTTTCCGAGGTTTTCCCCAATCATAAGGAAAATGTCAGTTAATCTATGGCGAATCCTCGGCCTCACCTCGCCAAATATCATATCATTATCACAAATTTCATCAACGATAAATAACCTCATAGTTGATACAGCGTCTTTAAATAACCAAGTAAATAAATAAATTACGTCATATTATTGATGGAATGCTTGTCTGTTAACTGACAAGTGTGTATTTTTCCTCTAATTTGTCTGGATTGTGTGTACAGTTGTATACATTTTGATGAATTTAATAATAATAATAATAATAATAATAATAATAATAATAATAATAATAATAATAGTCATTATTACTGTTTATTTTATCCTTATCTCTGGCACTAGGCATTAAATGTTCATGAGCCGCCACTGTTATACACTATAACTTAATATCAACTGAAGGAATATATGAACACTTATTTTGCGCACAATTATTTGTATAAAATTCCACAAAAATTAACACAAAACACATAGAAAAGCCCACTGGAGAAGTAAAGTGTACTTAAAGAAACATGATTATTTTCGTCGGGCAAGCAACAGTCTCTAACTAGAGTTTAAGATTTTGACACCTGTATCATAACTTGTAGTGTTCTCATGCTACTTATAAGTTTTGTATTCTCTTTTCTAGATTGTACTAAGTCACATTAATTTTTATGTCCATTATTTGTCAGAGACACAAAATTAAACCACTAACAACCTTTTCAGCTCACTCAAACAATTTGTTTTTCGTAATGAAATCCTGATGAGGTAGAAGGCTTGCTCTTGCTGCCATGGGAAGTCATGCAGCGCTCATGCCGCAATCTTCACAATGTATGTATTGAGCCACATCGGAAAAGAAATGCAGTCAACCCTGGATAGAGTGAACTCGGTTATAGTGAACCTAAATCATTGGTCCTGACCCACCACATTAAAAAGTACATTAATATTTCCGTTTATAGTGAACCCTCGCTTCGACTATAGTGAACCTTGTATCCTGACAAATTCTTATTTGAAGTCAGACTTTCTTGTATAAAATTGAAAGAATGTTTTGAGAACAACATTCTAAGTTTCTTATTCCTTTAATTAAAGGACAAAGGTAGGATTAGTGATTCCTAGACAATGAGCTGTACTGTAAATCGAGGCAACGCGTGACGACCTTGCCTCACTTCACCGTCGAAGGTTTGCCATTCTGTTCTCAGGCACTCTACTGTTATTTCTAATCCTCCACCGTCAAAGGGTTGCCTTTTGTTCTCAGAAACATTTTCATAATGACGGTTAGCATCGAAAAAACGGAAAACGAAATTGCCTTCTTTTAATAAAAGGGGATGGACATTATGTGCAGAGCATAAATGAAGGTAAGATTTCGATGGCTTTCAAACTCAATCAACCCCCTCCCAGTTTTCATTAAGTCACCCGGGAAATTCAAAGGGTTAATACGCAGTCACACCATAACAGTGCTTGTCATTGCTACCTGATCTAAGTGGTATGTAACTGTCTTCAGATGCAGAACTGGTTTTTGGAGGAGGAGGAGAAGAGGATATCTTGATAAACAGTGTTTTTTGAAAAAGAATCTGCGGTACGTGTACCTGACTAACAAAACTCATGAAAAATCTCCGAACAATAGTAAGAGTAGTCATCAATGGAAAAAACAGGATTTATCAGAAACTAATACCCATGACTTGCTGGAATTCCGACGAAGAGATGCTTTGACATGTCTGAATATTTATGGAACACCAAGATACAAAACGGGACCAGTCCAGACACCAACAACTTCCCGAGTACCAGAAGATGTAAGATTTGATAACCGTGGTCACCTCCCTGCTTCTCAAGCAAAGCGCACAAGATGTGCATTCTGCAGATCCACAACAAATAACCATTGCAAAAAATGTAAAGAAGCTGTCCACAATAAATGTTTTGTTGCATTTCATGCCAGTGAGAAAATAATGTGAATATCGGGCACATAACTGAAAATGCAAAAAAAAAAAAGTATGTGACCTATTTCATGTAACACTATGGTACGAATTACTGACTGTTTTATTTTCTCTAATTTTGAATTCCAGTTCTGTTTTGTGTATAACTATGTAATTTGCTGTTATGAATCTGCCATATTACTTGAGTAAAATGTAATTTTTATTGTTATAAAATCGTAAACAATGGCGTTCCTGATTAATAAAATTGCTTTATACTCGTATTTGCAATAATACCCATGAAAGTACTCTTAATTAGTCTCAGCTATATTTTAGCCATCATTCCATTACAGGGTAAAAAAATTATACATATCTGCCTAGTGTTGCGTTCTCGCAACATTAATTTGTCAAGAAGTGGTCATTTTTTCCTTTCAGAAACATGTTATAACTAATTGTAGTGATCCGTACACACCTTTACGTAAGTATTGTATAAAATTAACACCAAAAAAAGTTTCGGACATATATGTTTAAGCCTTAAGATTATTCCAGACTTAATTATTGATAGGCTACTTATATTAGTTAAATGTATGAACTTTAAACAAATTGGAAAAGTATTGACGAGTAAATTTGTTGAGACCGGACCCTTGCCTTACAGAAAAGAATTTACCGGGCAACGGTCTCTCAAAAGTTGAGAACCACTGGTCATGAATGAAATGTGTAATATCATAAAACAAGATATAAAATAACAATGAAATACTGTGAAATCAATATTTCTAAATAAATTAAGTGAGAAATTTGAAGATAACACAAGATCTGAACCAAAATGGAAGAAAGTTAAGCCATATCTATGGAAGTGAAAATGGCGTAGGGTCCGAAGGACCCAAGGTTAAAGTCTAATATGTTTAGTAAATCGATTGATGAATGTAAATAAGTATAATTTCTATTGAAATATTTTTCTAATTAATCGGCAAAAATATTAATTAGCTGTGGACTAACGATTAGTACGTCTGACCGTGAAACGTGCGGACCCAGGTTCAAATCTTGGTTGGGGTTTATTCCGTGCTTTCCCCCTTATCCAATTGAAGCATAATTGCTGCGCATCTTTGGACTCATTTCATCATTAATTCACATAAATATCATCATCCATACCATAACTCCCGTGCTGCGTGCTATAATCGTATAAGAGAGCGGCCGTTCGACTACAAGTATCATCCACAGAACGGGAACGGTAAGCACAATAAGCCTCAGGCTGCAGTGTAAGCTTTTATCAAGTTGGGTAACTATTTAGATAAAAATAAAACATCATTTTTGTTCCATTTCCAGAATGGCTACGATTTTGTTCATTCTGCCAAATAATTCGTACACAAAATTTAAGTCGTATAAAGGGCGGCAGTGAAATAACCATGCAGATTCAACCTTTTGTCTGTTGGGATATCAACGAAAAATTCTTTTCTGAGTCTTCTTGGACTTCGTCCTAAATAATTTATCCATCTTAAGCTGTTCTAAGTAGGCGAACATAATCCACACTGGTAAATCTCAAACGAGATGCCGCGTTTTAACACCGAATTAGGACTAGGGTAGATAGCGGGTCCGATATTGAAATAACGTGAGGTGAATGGCTCTGATTGGCTCTTTCTTCAATGACGTCAACATAGCGTTAACCGTTTGGAGGACCAAAAAGATGCGGAAACTTTGTAGTAGGCCTATGTCTTAGTTACTACTGTAAACCACGTTCGGGTGAATTGCACTTAGGAGTGGATTTACGTGTAATGTTTCTGTAGTCATTTATAAATTTCTAAAATTAAAATTGTGCTACTAAGCTTATTTTCACAATTGAGCTGCATGTCTCCAAACAAAAATACCATTCGTGTTAAATTTTTTTTTTTTTGTTTTTCTATGGTAAAATTTACCCCAGCTTGCGGTATGGAAAATAGTTCGTTTCAGAGGAAATACATCACGTAGTGTTCATGCTGCAGAAGGAACCTGTCGCTTAGAACTAGGCAGTTACTTTTCGACAATATTGTGACCACGTCTAGCCACACTGAGATTTCACTTTCTGAACTTCAAGAAAAGATTTTCAACTGGAGAATTCACTGGCATAGGGCACACCCAAATCCAGTTCAGTGAAGAGTAAAATTTGGTATCAATTTTATGTTTTAGCGGACAAAGGCCAAATTTTCGTTCCAGGATTCGCTCACTGCGTTACAACTCCAAGTTTGGAAATATATATTTGTAGTTTAAAGTGATTCCTATTCGAAATTTCTTCTCAGGTACGATATAGATAGGCTGGAATATAGTCTCAAACTCTTATCGTGAAGTTGGCTGCCCGGATTAACGTTGATCACAAAATAAAGACAGTTATTTTGCATTGCTGTACTACAATTATGTATGTATGTATGTATGTATGTATGTATGTATGTATGTATGTATGTATGTATGTATGTATGTATGTATGTATGTATGTATGTATGTATGTATTTATTTATTCACACTACAATGGGTATATACCCGGTGGCAGTTGTAACTAATTACACTCAATAATGACAATAATAAACTTATTAATTAAAAATACAATTAATAATACTACTAATAATTAATACTAACAATAATTAATAATAATAATAACAACAACAACAGGGAATATACTAAATTAAATGAAACGATCACTTAAAATAACATTTGAAATAAATGTAATTTGTATCTTAAAACTAAGATCGAACTAAAACCCACGAGTATGATATGTTCATATCTGCACAAGTGCCTTTCAAATTACACTCATTTCGCTGTCAACTCACTCACTGCACTGCAACTACGATACATTTCACTTATTCTATCCTGATTTCACTAACACTTCAAAAACATTTCGCTGTTCAAATACTATGCACTGCCACTATAAATTATAAAGCTTCACTGACAGGAACACGTTTCACTTACACAGCACACTTCACTGACACGACATACTTCTTCACTGATACAACACTTCAATAACAACATATCATTTACACCCTTTAAATACTGTCTATTAGTAAGGTCCTTAAGCCTATTTTTAAATACATTTTTGGTTGTTGGTAAAGCCTTTAGTAAGTTTGCAGGTAAAGCATTCCAGTCCCTGATAGTACGATTGAGAAAAGAAAACTTTCCAGTGTCCGTCCTCTGCCTTCTTTCCCTCAATTTATACGAGAGGTCGTTCCTTGAAGAGTAATTTGGCGGCTGCAACCTATTTTTATTTCTCTCCAGGCAGGCTCACCTCTGTATGTTTTGAACAGTGCGCATAATCGAATTCGCGTTCTCCTGTCCGTGAGTGTGTCCCATTTTAATAGTGAATTTTTCCGACAACACTTAAGAGCCCGTTTTTGAATCTTTTCCAGTGTCTTAATATATTCTAATCTGTAAGGATCCCAACATGCAGCACCATATTCCATTACTGGACGTGCTAGTGATTTATATGCAATCTCTTTGGATTTATCAGAACCTTTTCTTAGTACCCTCATCACAAAACATTACATTTGCTAAATTAATAAATTCGCAGTACAGCAATTTCAATACTCACGCACTATCGCTGCTTGACCCGGTGCATACGGACCCGCCTTCCCTCTAGTACATAACGGGCGGACGGACAGACGACATATTAAAATCGACTTTTTCGGTACTGGGTATGACAAAATGTGTATTTACGTTAAAAATCAGAAACAAATACTTTGTAGCATCATAATACATGTGAATATAATTTAGCCAATCAGAGTGAGGCGACTCAATGGCAACGTTTCTAGCCGCAGGGATTGTGCATGTGTGCCATGTTTTGTTTCTGTTTTATGTCGGCTTCATGACCAGTAAGTCCAACTCAATGCGCAGTCTAGTATTGCTTTGCATCATAGGGACCAAATTGTTAATGTAGTGTAGGCCTAAGTGATGGCAACTTCACACATTTTAAATAGGCCTAATAACCTCCTTTAATTTATTTAAGCTTAGTTAAGTCCCGAGGTTCGTATTCGATGTAATTATATATGAAGATATAACATTTGAACTGCACTTTCAGTTCGTTTACCTTCTTGTATTAAAAACTGTTTGGCGTCTTTCGATTTTACAAACCGATCAAACAGGGTAATGCAGTATTCTTACACAGAATTTTTCGGCCACAAATCTCACAACACTTATAATTTCCCACTTCTTGTGATCTATAGGTCGTTGGCATTGTTCACGACTTTCTTTCTGTCAGCACCAGAGGACCGAACTTCTTTTGCACGCCATACCGCTTCACCATATCCTCAAAAATACGAAGGGAAGAGAATACGAACAACGACGACAGCAAGCGACGACGGCCACGGAAGGAGGAGATAGGGGAGAGGGGAGCGGAAAGCGAAGTAAATACTGTTCCCGCAACTTATCTAAACATTACATACAAGTTGAGAGGATGCGAAGGCATTTCTTTCCCCTTCTACTTGCACCTAGTTCGTCAGCGACAGAGATGGTAGCTGTTACCTCTTGTACCTGCACCCCCTAAGTTGGGCACACGAGAAAATAAAATATTAAATAAAGTACTAAGTAAATAATAAAATACAGCCATACAGGTGTTTGACAATTATATGTTTGAGTACATTTTAGTGCCGTTCTTACAATATTTTCAACTAATAATTAGTTAAAATAAGGAATGTTACATTCTAATATGCAGTTAGAGGGGAGCGAAACAGTGCAGACTGTCCCATTCTGTATGCCGTAGAGAAGCAACTAGCGATGAGGAAAACATTTATCTTCTGCTGGCAGTAGCTTTTTAATGTGCCAGTTGATTTTAACAGCAATGAAAATTAAACAGAAACGCTTAGTGTAGACTTCCGAAATATAGATTACTGGTACAAATTTTAAATAATGAAATTTGTCATTGTGTTGAAAGTCAATTAGTCGAATGTTTGTGAAATGGACAGTAGCATCTTCCCCTTCACTGATGGTAGAGAGTGTGAGTAAAGGGGAAAGCCTATCAACCAAACTGAAATGGGGTTTAGGCATCTGGGTCCCCTAGTGCTCTTTCGCTGCCCCGTAGCCGACTGCTAGCTCCCTGACCGTCGCTGCTGCAGTTGTACGTACAGTTACAAAAAACATCGTTCGGTATTTATTTTCAGTGCATTACATTGGATATGGTAGGTGAAAGTGTATGCATTCACAACAATATAAATAAATCGCTTTCTTCTTCGTCTGTGTACATTCACTGATAGTGTTCTTCCCAAGGGCAGGTTTTTCACTGTAAACTCACCATTCTCCAGTCTTTCCTATTTTCTGTCTTCCTGTTTGTCTCCTATGATCCATACAGATCTTAATGTCGTCTATCATCTGATATCTTCTTCTGTCCCGAACTCTTCTCCCGTTCACCATTCCTTTCAGTGCATCTTTCAGAAGACAGTTTCTTCTCAACCAGTGACCCAGCCAATTCTCTTCCTCTTTCCAATCAGTTTCAGCATCATTCTTTCTTCATCCACTCTTTCCAACACAGCTTCGTTTCTTACTCTGTCCACTTCACACACTAACCTTATTCATATCCACAGTCGCCCTCGGTAGCGTAGTTGGTGTAGCGCTGGCCTTCTATGCTCGAGGTTGCGGTTTCGATCCCGGCCGAGGGCGATGACATTTAAGTGTGTTTAAATGCGACAGGCTCATGTCAGTAGATTTACTGGCATGTAAAAGAACTCCTGCGGGACAAAATTCCGGCAAACCGGCGACACTGATATAACCTCTGCAGTTGCGAGCGTCGTTAAATATATCATAATAATAATAAAAAAAATTCATATCCACATTTCAAATGCTTCTAGTCGCTTCCCTTCACTTCGTCGTAATGACCATGTTTCTGCCCCCATACAATGCTACAAGCCATACAAAGCACTTCCCTAGTCTCTTTCTTAGTTCTTTTTTCATAGTTCCGTAGAAGATGCTCCTTTTTCTATTTAAAGCTTCCTTTGCCATTGCTATTCTCCTTTTGATTTCTTAGCAGCAGCTCATGTTACTGCTTATAGTACACCTCTAAGCATTTGAAGCTGTCCACTTGCTCTACTGCTTCATTTAAAATTCGCAAGTTTACCTTTTTATTTTTCTTCCTATGACCATGGTCTTCGTCTTGTTGGCATTTAGTCGGCCTGGTTGGCGGAGTTGGTATAGCGCTGGCCTTCTATGTCCAAGGTTACTGGTTCGATCCCGGGTCAGATCGATGGCATTTAAGTGTGCTTAAATGAGACAGGTTCATGTCAGTAGATTTACTGGCATGTAAAAGAACTCCTGCGGGACAAAATTCCGGCACACCGGCGACGCTGATATAACCTCGGCAGTTGCGAACGTCGTTAAATAAAACATAACATTAACATTAACATTAACATTGTTGGCATTTATTTTCATTCCATCTCTTTGCCTTCACGTCTGAGTTTCGTTATATTCCAGACATAACGCATTCTCGAGTTCGCAATATCTTGTCGTTCAACAAGGACGACCCGCTTGTTTTGTGACTTTTTCCATTTGAAGCCCATGTCATGTAATATTGTTCTCAAAGACGTCATACTCCACTTCCGGGATATTTTATCCTGCAGTATTGGCAACATCTTCGGAATGGTTGGAACTACTTTCTTCACGACATAAAACTCCCTAATTGTATCGCGAATGACGCGTCTGTCGAAGTCATTCAACTCCACTTTGCCGTGTGTTCTGACTCTGAAAACGATAATGATAATAATAATAATAATAATAATAATAATAATAATAATAATAATAATAATAATTTTTGTGATAGTAACGATTAAAGTGGTATAACCTAAAGTAATGTCAAAAATAACGTAAATAAATTTAATGTGAAACAGTAGCTATGTTGCCATTACTTTTCGAATGCCATAGTATTTTAAAAAATGTATAAATGAATACCATTGTGTTAACCTACCTCTTCTTTCCAGGAGATTTCTGAGTCTCGACCGCATGTTGCTGCGCATCTTTCCTTATTCTTAGTATGGATCTCAGACTGACACCTGCATATCTGGCAGCTCTCTCGGTCGCCTTATTAATGTTTACTGTTTCGCCTCTTGATCACAAGCAACCACTGACCTTATTATCTCCCTCTCCTTACTATGTATAACCTTGTTGGATCTCGTATTATTACGCAAAACTACTAATTCTACGATCACACTAAGCAGTAAGCAGTAAGCAAGCAAATGTATTTTACCTGTCTCGTAGACTGTCCTTCCCTCTCCTCGCTCCCCGCGCCCCACTCTTTTAGCTGCCCAGATGAGTGATACGTGATGCCACAGTCTAGTACATGCATGGGCACAATTTTCGATTACGTGAGGCACTCGATTTTAAATAGTTTGTTTACTAGGAGAGGAGACTGCAGAGTAGGATGGGAAATATAAACTGCTGTGATCTGCGTCACCTTATCGTAATCGCTAAGGCGGTCAGTGGCGAATTATTAGGAAAGCGCTTGGTTAACGTGAGAGACTCGAAAACATTTATTCAATTTGGCAAATTAATTCGGCAGCTTTAATCATAAACCTCTTTACTATTTCTCCATAATTGAATTCATTTAAATCACAGGCGAGAAATTGCTAACTAGCCAATAATATTCCATCACGTTGTCTACGTTTATTTTCTTGAATATTCTGGCGTTTCTCAACATTACATAATAGATTTGAACGTTCTCGACCTAAAATAATTTCAGAAAATCATATTTCGTTTTCTACGCACATTTGATATATATTTTTTATACATTTATTTTGGAAATAATACGTACAAACAACATTTAATTCCTCGTACTTTTAATGCAGCGTGTTTAAGGTACAATGTTATATTTAGCCTAGTATACTATGCAAATGTTAAGATCATAAATTTTCTTCGGAATAGTACGAAAAATAACATTTAATATGTCTTACCTTCTAATTCAGCATGTTCTTTATGACGTAAGGAGTAATGTCGTTGTATATTAAATTTATTAATGCCTAATAGGATTTTTGAGCATAACATACATCGTATGTTCTCCCCTTCCAAACAGCAAAAAAACTCTTCCTCCCATTTCTCATGAACTAATCGTTTTCTAACGCGCACACACTGCTTTGATAATGCCATTATGCCACCACTGATATTGCTTATGAAACTGATAAAGAACCTGCCCACGCCTAAAGCTACGTGAGGGAGGAAAGGGGACTGTGAAGATGATGTCACTCAGAGCGATAAGCTCTGTGAAGGTCAGTGAGGCACAAATTCTCAAGTGAGGCACGATGCCCAAGTATGGTCTAGTATATAATAGTCACGAAGCTTCAGTTCTGAGGGTGCTAGGAACAATAGACTGTGCCGGGACTATTTCGCATTGTCTGTAATGAGGCGATATTAGCGATCCTAGTGGTTAGCAACTATCTATGGATGCATATTTACTATGTATTGAGCTTCGTGACTGTACATACTAGACTGTGGTGATACTAAGAGAAGAGGAAAGGAGAGGAATTCTAGGTAGGCTATGAGTGATGTTGAAACGTAAGAACTCCGACTAAATAAGTATTAACAAGTCTTTGTCTCTCAGAAACCCTGGAAGCTTGGATCTGCTGTATTAAATGCTAAGCTAGTAATTTGGTCTGTCTGCCGGCTACTCAAGGAAACGTCTTTGTAAAGGCTGGTCCATAATAAACCGGGAACGGAAACGAGAACGAGAACGGAAATATTGTTAAAATACATGTATTTAAACGTGAGCATTCACAATTAACGAGAAGCTTACTGGAAACCGGGAACGGGAACGTGAAGGTTAATTGTGAATGCTCACATTTAAATACATTTATTTTAGCAATATTTCCGTTCTCGTTCTCGATTTATTGTGGACCAGGCTTCATTCATAATATTTTCGATAATTGAATACATACCCTAGCGGCTAAATCGAAGATTCTGTCGGGTTTAGGAGGTTCCGGTGGAGGCTTAGGACCATCAGAATCTCCTAGAACTATGTTGACGAGGCAGTACTCCATGAGGGCCATGAACACAAACCTGCAACAATCAGTGAACAAAACATAATCTTTAATAATATGAGCATTCAGTCTAAAGAGATACACTCTTGACAGGAAAAGTGGGCAAAATGTTTGGGCTTAAAATCGTTGTGGCGCACAAAAGATACTAACGGTGAGAAAATATTCTGTCATCGGGGAGAGAAACTTAGTGCTCGATGAGAGAGAGACATGTAGTTTCAGGTTAAACGTGTTCTAGTCTCCCTATATTGTGTGCCTTAGCCCAGATCACATATATAACAGATTGCTCATCCCTATGTCAAAATCGGTAGCACTTTGAAGAGAACAACCGCCAGGATCGGCACATGTCCGGCGTAAACGAACATGAGATAGAAGTACAGTCGCTAATGCAATTCAAATGGGATTTAAGACGTGACTCCTTATGTAACAAATAGATGGCAGCATAGTAAACCTCACAAAAGTTGTTCCCGTCAAAGCCTATAAGCCCGAGCAATCTGGGTATATGTGTATATATATATGTATGTGTGTATATATATGATCTAGGGCCTTAGTTATTCCTAAGACAGCGTCACAGCAATCGTAGCTGTTTACTTGCTTTGTGTTACAGCAACTCACATGACTGGCTAGAGACCACAGAATTTCGCATTGATTTCGAAAAGTAATCGTGATAAAAATATTATATTTCGTGTTTTATCGCTAATTAGTTTTAAGAAAATCGCAAAAATTTCGTATTAGTTGGAAAGGGATTTTTACATGAAGAAATAACCCTGTATTACGCACTAGGCATCAAAATAATAATAAAAATTGTTTCATACATCAATTAATTTTATATAATGAAATTACACACAACTTTATAACACTGAAAAAAATTTCCCAAGTAAGATGCTTATGAAACTTTATCGCCACTGAAGTTCACTTGAACTGCCGAGCAAGCTTGCTCCATATTCGAATACTAATGAACAAGACGATAATGTAGGTTTAATACCTTCGAAGATAGTGCCAAACCCATCAGACGGTATCGTATGCATCATTGCATCTCAATTCTTATCATGCGTCACAAACAAAATTTAGGACTGACTATTTTATTCTTGACTTAATCATATGGGGTTATTTCTGAAAAGGTTCTTGTGGACCATCAAACATACATGTGCATCCGTTGGTCACCTGATTATCCGTAATAAAACAAGTTGTTATTGATACTGACTGGCCGTGCACGAGTCATAGTCAAAATGTAAATCTTGGAATGTTCTGAATACTCAGTCAAAATGATACACATTTACTGATTGTGAAATGTGCCGATGGTGATGTGTTAACAACAGTTGTCACTGTAAAGTGTATATCAGTTGTGTATTAAATCGTAATATTGATTTATGGACATCAATTTTGGATCATAACCATTTGCGTGAGATTCGAAAAACCGTCAAAATTTATCTGACGGTTGAAAATAAAACTAAGAAATAACAGTACATCAGTTAGTGAAAAACAGCTGAAAGTTGTAATGAGGAAAGATGAAGATGATTTCACTACGAAAGACGTTGCACTACTTCGGCGATCAATATAGCCTACCACCTGCATTGCTCATGCCCACGAGGTTGTTGATTCATTACGCCTGAAACCTGTCGCAATGAAGAGTTTCTATTAACGAACTTATTTACAATTTTTGTATCACAGTGAAAAAAAAAATGTGTTGATGGCACTTCCTAGAAATGCATGTTTTTTTTTTACCAGTTGTTTTACGGTACGGTACATGTGGGAAATAGCCTGCATATGTTATTTCTTTGCATAGCAATCAGCGAAAGGGAGGACTGCTTTACAAACGATCTCATGGTCGAGAAACCGGAAGGAGACAAAATCAATGAGTTTGTGATGATATACGTCATACCTACATTTCATCTCATGCCAAATTCTACTATCAATAAGGGGTCTCGATAGCTTTGGTGATATTCGAGAAACCGCGAAGGCAGCTGAATCCTTCCAGAGCAGGTTAACTTCTTTCTTCTACCCTAGTCATCCAAAAATGGTCTTACACAGACAGCCTCCCGGAAATTCAAACGCAAGTCTACATCAAAATTTCTGAGCTTCCATTTTGGAATAATTAACCACAAACCAGAATGTTAAATAGCAATTTAATACCCTCTCATTGCAAAGTGACTACAATTATATAAAAGTGAAGAAATAACTCTATAATGATATTGTAAAGAAAGCCTCATATGAAAGCAAGATTTCAAAGAAAAAGTAAAACAAATGTTATAATTGAACAGTGTGATCCCAAAACTCGCTCAGTCCATCTGGGCATTTCTATAATTTATACACATATATATTATTATTTTAGACCTCTATCATTATATTTTAAGCTTCTTTTCTTCCGAAACAATGCTAATCCTTGTCTAAAAGTTTGTGTTATTGTGCATGTCACTTGAAAACTCGCTCAATCCGTAGATCTGTATTTATTTACATTACATGGTATTCGTACATTGCTTCACAGACAGACTATGGGACATGTCAAACGAAAAACAAAAATTCTTTATAGTACTATGAAGCCTTAATTGTCACAGTCTAGTTGAAATATATACAGAAGAGTTTTACAATATAGTCTACTAGTACAACACAAAGCTTTAGTATCAATACTTAATACAACACAGAAATATTCACGAAGCGTTGCTGAATGTCATGAATTCACCTACAGAATAGAAGGCGTGAGAAACTTCTTTAATTTGGCCCTAAATAATATTATGTTTTGAGTTTCATTTTTTATATCCATAGGTAGGCTATTAAAAATGTTTACTGCCATATAACGTACTCCTTTTTGATAGCACGATAGACTGCCGATGGAGAATGGAAGTCGTTTTTTGACGCGTATTTATGCTATGAACTGTTGAGTTGGTTACAAAGTTTTCACAATTACATACGAGGAAGATTATTAATGAAAAAATATACTGACAAGTCATGGGCATTATTTGCAGTTTTTTGAAAATAGTCCTACACGATTCCCTAGATTTGGTACCTACTATTATTCTAATTACTCTTTTTTTTAGTAAGATTATAAGCTACTGTTACTATCTGTGGAACTTCCCCAGAACATTATTCCAAAACTCATTATCGAGTGGACGTATGCAAGGTATATTGTTTTTTAAGTGATATGTATATCTCTGGCATAGATGTAATAGCAAAACATGCTGAATTCAGTTTGGGCGTAATTTCTTTAATATGATTTTTCAAATTTAACACATTATCGATGTGTAAGCCAATAAATTTGGTTGTTGTTTCCGTTAGGGGCCTGTTGTTAATTACTGGGTTTGATACGAGGTGGATAAAGAAAACTAGCCCAGCCAGTCGTTTCATAAAAATGGACTGATCACACTCTTCAATTGCACGCTCACGACAGCAGCATGTTCAAACATACCGGTACCTATGAAATCTGTGACTTTTAAATTTAAAAAAAAAGTCTATTTTGCATATTACTATAATATGATAGAAGGAATTTCTAAATTTGTAGTCAGTCCTAAGCTGCAAAGTGGGGAGAAATCTTGATTATTTGTGTGTGGGAGAGCTAACACCATTAGAATTGTGTCCTTATGGCGGTGTACAGAGTTCCTATGAAGACTGGTCCCAATCCAAACTCTACCTAACCAAATCTGTTGTCAGTTTACGGACAGGTCCAGTCCCACTCCACTCCTTACCGCAAGCCGACGGCACATTAATACCCGAGACCGATCTGCATGGCAACTCTTCGAAAAGTCTTTCCCATCAATACAAAATATTTTTAGGAAAAATAATTGGGTGGGTATGTGAATCTGATTTTACCTTCTTTCCTTCATGCGTTAACCGAAAGAGACGAAATTACTCATTTGTGACAGTTTTCCGCTCGTACAGCGACAGAGTCTTTAGTGTTAATTTGTGGCCCCTCGATCCCCCGAGCTGACCGCCTATGATTTTTAACTTTGGGGTTCACTGAAAGATAAACCCACGCAAATTAGAAGATCCCAAGCGCTGCATTGCCGGGAACTCGAGCGACTGATGGAGAACATGTTAAGCTGCGGGCAGTTTCATGGTTTGGGCGAGTACCAGGTGTACCGGTACCGTTGTTTGGCGCAATTCACACAGAGAAGACGTGGCTCGGAAATGGGGAGGAGACATGATGACTTTTCGAGTCTCTCCCATGTAAACAAATGTATCAATGCACACAGTGAGGACGGGATGGGGGCACGCCACTTCAAAGTCAAAGCTTCGCCTCTTTCGAGTCACGAGTGGCCCTTCAAAGCGACACGTGGCGTGTGACTGTAAAAGAAAATTCGCGACGATTTTGAATTCGATATTCAATCTGTGAAGAGATGGTGTAATATGGTATGTTTTATTTTTTTTATATTAGTAGGTTATTTTACGACGCTTTATCAACATCTTAGGTTATTTGGCGTCTGAATGAGATGGTGATAATACCGGTGAAATGAGACCGGGTCCAGCACCGAAAGTTACCCCGCATTTGCTCATATTGAGTTGAGGGAGAACCCCGGAAAAAATCTCAACCAGGTAACCTTCCCCGGCCGGGAATCGAACCCGGGCCACCTAGTTTCGTGGCCAGACGCGCTAACCGTTAATATGGTATAGAAACATTAGTGGGACATTGTATAAAAATTTTGGAAATGATCGGGATACATGCTCAATTCTTTCATCACAGCTTCTATTCCAAAATATCTAAGAACTCGCTTTGAATATATTACAACTTTGCGGAATCAACATCAGACTTTTTTTTATCTATTCCTCGTCACCGTACTTCTTTCTATTCATCCTCTTTCACCGTGTCAGTTAGTCCCCTATGGAACTTCTTACCTCGTCATGCCAGGGATTGCTGAACAGTTAATCGATTTAAATTGACAATTAAACAGTGGCGGCTGATTGACTGAGGCAAGTGAGGCCGGGCCTCAGTCACTTGGCTTAACTGAAATCAAATTTTGTGTTTTTATATAATGTATTAGTTATTTGAATGAAGCATATATCGCTGTAGAAGCATTTGAAAACTTTGATGTACATATATAGACCTGTTTTGCAGTAAAATTTGTTCCTGAGGCCGGGATCGCTCGTGCTGGGTCTGGCTTGTGATGTATATAGACCTGTTTTGCAGTAAAATTTGTTACGGAGGCCAGAATCGTTCGTGCCGGGTCTGGCTTAATGCATTTCATGTCCTTTCGCGGGCTTTGGGTTTACGCTTAAAACGTTGTAGCTCAGGCACAATTCGTCTGGTCTGGTCAGGTTTCACTCGTCCCATCCATGGGCCGGCCTCAAGGGTAGAGTGAGGTGGGAATAGCAGTGGTGACTTGTCTTCCTAACTAGGCCATAAATAACAAAATTCCAGCTCTTTGGCAGGCAGAGACCCACTCGATTCTCTCCCCTTATGTCTCAGTTTATGACATAAGCGAGGGTGTAGTAGAGTAGTGAATGTGGGCCAATTTTGTTATGTATTTTGGGAAAATATAAACAGAAACAAATGAGAGAAATAATGCTTGTGCAGTTAATTTATTGTTAGAGTGTCCTTTTTCGAGAAGAAATAATACGGAAAGAAAGGAAGTTTTCAATAAAGAGAGAGACATCGCTGATAATTTTTCTGACACAATCTTAAAACGCGAGTTTCTATTGCATCCCGGTATGGGCAACATAAATGGTTATGTGTTAATGTAATGCAAAATAAACTTCTCTTGGCCTTGTTTGTTGCTGTCAAAGGAAAAAAATAAAAAGAAAAGAAAGAAAGGGGAATTTCAACACATAATATGGGATGCTTCATCACACTGAAACAATCACTGAAACTCGGAGCATAACAACTTATTTGGTGAGTGAAATTATTATTTTTCATTGATAGTAATAAGAATAGACTAAGAATAGTAATAATAATAATAATAATAATAATAATAATACAATAATAATGATATTAACAATATAATAACAATCATAATTAATATCATAAACAAACATTTCCTATCGGAGGCACTTAAACTAGTTGCATTTGGCCTCACCGAATATTTCGGTCACCGCCCGCTACTGCAATTACAATTACATACTTCTACATAAAATCGATTTGTGTCAGCCGAATTTAATAGATTATTCTTTCTATTTGTATAAATTGTCATTTGGGCCTATTATAAAGTGGCAATAGGATATAAATTGTAAATAATTATGTATTATGTTTCGCCAATATTTCATTATACAGTATGTAGTAAGTTAAGCTCCTTAATGTGCATGATGACGATTTTATATGTAAATATTACTACGTTTTATTGTTTCAATGTATACTGTATTTCACTTCTGGTAGTGTGCAAGAGAAGGTCTCATGGCCTTAACTCTACTAGAATAAAAAATAAATGCATGCATAAATAAGTACATAAGTGCATAAATAAATGCATGAATGAATGAATGAATGAATGAATGAATGAATAAATAAATGAATAAATAAATAAATACATGCATTCATAAATAAATGAAACAAAAATAATTTTTGGGTTATTTTACGACGATGTATCAACATTTCTGGTTATTTAGCGTCTGAATGATATGAAGGTGATAATGCCAGTGAAATGAGTCCGGGGTCCAGCACCGAAAGTTACCCAACATTTGCTCGTATTGGGTTGAGGAAAACCCCGGAAAAGAACTTAACCAGGTAATTTGCTCCGGTCGGAATTCGAACCCGGGCAAAATAAAATAAATAAATAAATAAATAAGATATGGCATACATTCTTACAGGAGAATGGAGAAAGTTACACAACACAGAACTGCACGCATTGTATTCTTCACCTGACATAATTAGGAACATTAAATCCAGACGTTTGAGATGGGCAGGGCATGTAGCACGTATGGGCGAATCCAGAAATGCATATAGAGTGTTAGTTGGGAGGCCGGAGGGAAAAAGACCTTTAGGGAGGCCGAGACGTAGATGAGAAGATAATATTAAAATGGATTTGAGGGAGGTGGGATATGATGATAAAGAATGGATTAATCTTGCTCAGGATGGGGACCAATGGCGGGCTTATGTGAGAGCGGCAATGAACCTCCGGGTTCCTTAAAAGCCAGTAAGTAAGTAGTATGGCATACATTCTTCCTTCTTTCAACCGCTAAGGGTGCACACAAAATCTTATCTGTTTTTTTTTATATCATCCAGTTGTACGAGAGCCAGGGCATCCTCATCGTCTGAAGAAGACATTACGAAAGCTGTGCGACGCGCAAGTGTCGCAAGTGTTTTTGACTCTTCAGTATGCTTTGCTCACGTCCTGTCTACGTCTTCTCTGTGTGAATTGCGCCTGCTGCGTGAGCGGACGAAGTGTGTGTGTCTGCGTGTTGTGTGCATGAGAAGCAATGCAAACGTTTCACTCAAATGTCCTCCTAATGAATCCGCTCGACAGGGTAGCAGTGGTGAGACTGGTGCGCTTACAAACGAGGAATAGACGAACTTTATTATAAGATAATTTGACATTTTTAAATTTCAAATACGTTAAAAAAATTACTGTTGCTTGGTTCTTCTATTAATCGTTTCTGAGATAGCACAATCTAGTTGATTTCATTAATACTTTGCCTCTTCAATATAGACAACACTTCGAGCAGACGCTAAAGAGCTACTTTAAGCGAGGATTATGGATCTACAGATTAACTTATTTTCAGGGACAGTATCATTTCGTCACTGCACTATTTTCTATTTCAATGCAATATTCTAGCAAGAATTGGAGTTGTAAGGTCCCTGTGATAGGCTGCACTAATATAGTGGAGCTGGGCTCCCAGTGAACAGCAACGGAAAATGTGGAATTTCTCATTGCTGGGAAGGAAGGAGTCAACCAGCACTAGATACAGTATGAACACGTGTATTTTTAATGAATGCAATCGATGGAAAAACGCATAGAAACCTGCTTATAAGTCCTACGTGTACATTTTAAAAGTGATATCATTAGTACTGGAAGAACAATGTCAAATAAATAGGTCAAAATCACTTACAAATAATTTCGAATAAGCCTAGTACACAAAGCTTAAGTATCTCTCATTAAGAAAGATCAATAATAAGTCTACAGTGTAAAATAACATTTTGCCTCCCAAATACTCTGGCAAAAGTCGCCGGTTTACACCTGGAACAAATTGTATCTTGAAAGAATGATAGCTCGAAATAAGATTATACACTGTGATTAAGGAAAAACGTTCAAAAAATTGCACAGGAAATACAGGTTGCTCTACTGAACATTTTGATGTTAGGACATTGCAGTCTCAGGAGCCACAATAAGCAAACACGGGCTTAAATATGTCAATCGCTATAGCTTAATGTTTCCACATCACTTACATATAAATATTATTTATATTTACACTTATTATTTACAATTTAAAAATATTTTTACATCATTTACAAACGTACACTAGTACGTGTGGCCGTTCAGATGGGCGGGTAGGCTACACGAGTACGTGTGGCAGTTCAGACGGGCAGGTAGGCTACAAGAGTACGTGTCGCCGTTCAGACAGGCAGGTAGGTAGGCTACACCAGTACGTGTGGCAGTTCAGACGGGCAGGTAGGCTACAAGAGTACGAGTGGCAGTTCAGACGGGCAGGTAGGCTACAAGAGTACGAGTGGCAGTTCAGACGGGCAGGTAGGCTACAAGAGTACGTGTTGCCGTTCAGATAGGCAGGTAGGTAGGCTACACCAGTACGTGTGGCAGTTCAGACGGGCAGGTAGGCTACAAGAGCACGTGTGGCCGTTCAGACAGGCAGGTAGGTAGGCTACACCAGTACGTGTGGCAGTTCAGACGGGCAAGTAGGCTACAAGAGTACGTTTGGCAGTTCAGACGGGCAGGTAGGCTACACGAGTACGAGTGGCAGTTCAGACGGGCAGGTAGGCTACAAGAGTACGTGTGGCCGTTCAGATAGGCAGGTAGGTAGACTACACCAGTACGTGTGGCAGTTCAGACGGGCAGGTAGGCTACACGAGTACGAGTGGCAGTTCAGACGGGCAGGTAGGATACAAGAGTACGTGTGGCAGTTCAGACGGGCAGGTAGGCTACAAGAGTACGTGTAGAAGTTCAGATGGGCAGGTAGGCTACAAGAGTACGTGTGGCAGGTCAGACGGGCAGGTAGGCTACACAAGTACGTGTGGCAGTTCAGACAGGCAGGTAGGCTACAAGAGTACGTGTGGCGGTTGAGACGGGCAGGTATGATACACGAGTACGTGTGGCGGTTCAGTCGGGCAGGTAGGTTACACGAGTACGTGTGACAGTTCAGACGGGCAGGTAGGTTGCACGAGTACGTGTGGTCGTTCAGTCAGGCAGGTAGGCTAAACGAGTACGTGTGGCAGTTCAGACGGGAAGGTAGGTTGCACGAGTAGGTGTGGCAGTTTAGACAGGCAGGTAGGCTACACGAGTACGTGTGGCCGTTCTGACGGGCAGGTAGGTTGCACGAGTACGTGTGGCAGTTCAGACAGGCAGGTAGGCTACACGAGTACATGTGGCCGTTCAGACGGGCAGGTAGGATACACGATTACGTGTGGCAGTTCAGACGGGCAGGTAGGATACACGAGTAGGTGTGGCCGTTCAGAAGGGCATGTAGGATACACAAGTTCGTGTGGCCGTTCAGACGGGCAGGTAGGATACACGAGTACGTGTGGCCGTTCAGACGGGCAGGTAGGCTACACGAGTACGTGTGGCCGTTCAGACGGGCAGGTAGGATACACGAGTACGTGTGGCAGTTCAGACGGGCAGGTAGGATAGACGAGTACGTGTGGCAGTTGAGACGGACATGTAGGCTAAACGAGTACGTGTGGCCGTTCAGACGGTCAGATAGGCTACAAGAGTACATGTAGCAGTTCAGACAGGCAGGTAGGCTACAAGAGTCCGTGTGGCAGTTCAGACGGGCAGGTAGGCTACAAGAGTACGTGTGGCCGTTCAGACGGGCAGGTAGGCTACACGAGCACATGTGGCAGTTCAGACGGGCAGGTAGGGTACAAGAGTACGTGTGGCAGTTCAGAAGGGCAGGTAGGCTACACGAGTACGTGTGGCAGTTCAGACGTTCAGGTATGCTACACGAGTAAGTGTGGCAGTTGAGACGGGCAGGTAGGCTACAAAAGTACGTGTGGCAGTTGAGACGGGCAGGTAGGCTACACGAGTACGTGTGGCAGTTCAGACGGGCAGGTAGGCTACAAAAGTACGTGTGGCAGTTGTGACAGACAGGTAGGCTACACGAGTACGTGTGGCAGTTCAGACGAGCAGGTAGGCTACAATAATACGTGTGGCAGTTGAGACAGGCAGGTAGGCTACAAGAGTACGTGTGGCAGTTGACACGGGCAGGTAGGCTACACGAGTACGTGTGGCAGTTCAGACGGGCAGGTAGGCTACACGAGTACGTGTTGCAGTTGAGACGGGCAGGTAGGCTACAAGAGTACGTGTGGCAGTTCAGACGGGCAGGTAGGCTACAAAAGTACGTGTGGCAGTTGAGACGTGCAGGTACGCCACACGAGTACGTGTGGCCGTTCAGACGGGCAGGAAGGCTACACGAGTACGTGTGGCAGTTCATACAGGCAGGTAGGCTACAAGAGTACGTGTGGCAATTCAGAAGGGCAGGTAGGCTACAAGAGTGCGTGTGGCAGTTCAGACGCAGACGTGAAGGTAGGTGACAAGAGTACGTGTGGCAGTTCAGACGGGCAGGTAGGCTAGAAGATTACGTGTGGCAGTTCAGACAGGCAGGTAGGCTACACGATTACGAGTGGCAGTTCAGACGGGCAGGTAGGCTACACGAGTACTTGTGGCAGTTCAGACGGGCAGGTAGGCTGGAAGATTACGTGTGGCAGTTCAGACGGACAGGTAGGATACAAAAGTACGTGTGGCAGTTCAGACGGGCAGGTAGGCTACACAAGTACGTGTGGCCGTTCAGACGGGCAGTTGGGATACACGAGTACGTGTGGTAGTTCAGACAGGCATTTAGGCTACACAAGTACGTGTGGCCGTTCAGACGGGCAGGTAGGATACACGAGTATGTGTGGCCGTTCAGACGGGCAGGTAGGATACACGAGTACGTGTGGCGGGTCAGACGGCAGATAGGTTGCACGAGTACGTGTGGCCGTTCAGTCAGGCAGGTAGGCTACACGAGTACGTGTGGCCGTTCAGACGGGCAGGTAGGATACACGAGTACGTGTGGCCGTTCTGACGGGCAGGTAGGTTGCACCAGTACGTGTGGCAATTCAGACAGGCAGGTAGGCTACACAAGTACGTGTGGCCGTTCAGACGGCCAGGTAGGATACACGAGTATGTGTGGCCGTTCAGGCGGGCAGGTAGGATACACGAGTACGTGTGGCTGTTCAGACGGTCAGGTAGGATACACGAGTACGTGTTGCCGTTCAGACGGGCAGGTAGAATACACGAGTATGTGTGGCAGTTCAGACGGGCAGGTAGGATACACGAGTACGTGTGGCCGTTGAGACGGGCAGGTAGGATACACGAGTACGTGTGGCCGTTCAGACGGGCAGGTAGGCTAAGCGAGTACGTGTGGCCCTCAGACGGGCAGGTAGGCTACAAGAGTACGTGTGGCAGTTCAGACAGGCAGGTAGGCTACAAGAGTACGTGTGGCAGTTCATACAGGCATTTAGGCTACACAAGTACGTGTTGCCGTTCAGACGGGCAGGTAGGTTACACGATTACGTGTGGCAGTTCAGACGGGCAGGTAGGATACACGAGTACGTGTGGCCGTTCAGACGGGCAGGTAGGCTAAGCGAGTACGTGTGGCCATTCAGACGGGCAGGTAGGCTACAAGAGTACGTGTGGCAGTTCAGACGGGCAGGTAGGCTACACGAGTACGTGTGGCCGTTCAGACGGGCAGGTAGGCTACTAGAGTACGTGTGGCAGTTGAGACGGGCAGGTAGGCTACACGAGTACGTGTGGCCGTTCAGGTGGGCAGGTTGGCTACAAGAGTACGTGTGGCAGTTCAGACAGGCAGGTAGGCTACAAGAGTACGTGTGGCATTTCAGGCGGTCAGGTAGGCTACACGAGTACGTGTGGCAGTTCAGACAGGCAGGTAGGCTACAAGAGTACGTGTGGCAGTTCAGACAGGCAGGTAGGCTGCAAGAGTACGTGTGGCAGTTCAGACGGGCAGGTAGGTTACACGAGTACGTGTGGCCGTTGAAACGCGCAGGTCGGCTACAAGAGTAGGTGTGGAAGTTCAGACAGGCAGGTAGGCTATATGACCAAGAAAATGATCTTGTATTCTGCAATGCCGTTCACATATTTGATCGGTATAATATGGCTTCGCAGAATCCAAATACCCTCTCTCATGTTCTATTTCGTATTTCATTTATGAATGCTTTTACTAAATAGTCCGTTATATCTTGAGAATGGTATCGTTATTAGGTTTACTATTGGCAGAGGCGAGAATGCAGCGTTGTGATCGCACACAAAGAGAATGAGCTGCATTTAAACTCGAGTAAACTAAAGTAAATGATGCAGAGATACCACTTACAAGTACTGTTTGTATGTATGTATGTATATTATTTATCATTTTAGTTGGTTATTTAACGACGCTGTATCAACTACTAGATTATTTAGCGTCGATGAGATTGGTGATAGCGAGATGATATTTGGCGAGATGAGGCCGAGGATTCGCCATAGATTACCTTGTATTCACACTACGGTTGGGAAAAACCTCGGAAAAACCCAACCAGGTAATCAGCCCAAGCGGGGATCGAACCCGCGCCCGAACGCAACGTCAGTTCAGCAGGCAAGCGCCTTAACCGACTGAGCCACGCCGGTGGCTGTATGTATGTATGTATGTATGTGTGTATGTGTTTATGTAATATGTATGTGTGTATGTATTGTGACAGCGACGTGAGATTCGAAGTCACGACCAGCGTCCCGCAAGAGAGCAGGCGCGCGGTCTCCACGAAGCACTCTGGGACCTCGCGCGGTGGAGAGGAGAGCGGGGAAAGGGCCTACGCGCGAGGGGAGGCTGCGCTGGCAGCTTCTACTTACGGAGTAAAGGGGGACGGACCCTCCCAACTCTTCGAGAAGTCCCTCGAAGTGGAAAGATCGCGAATTCGAAGTTTCTCGGTTACGTTGCTGTGGTTATAAATTACGGACGCGAAGGAGTGTGAGCGTGATTCATGATTAGTTCAGTCAGTAAGCCAGTGAACAGAGCAAGCCAGTCTTGTGTACCGGAGTTCGACTCGAGTGTGCGTCCGCAACTGCGTCAGCATCCGAAGACCTGAGTTCGAGTGCAGTGGACCGCAGTTGGAGGGACCTGAGTTCGAGTGCAGTGGTCCGCAGTTGGAGGGACCTGAGTTCGAGTACAGTGAACTGTCTCTGAAGGTCTGTGGTTCGAGATACTGTGAACTTGAGTGACTGAGATAGAAGAACTGTGAACTGAGAACTGATAGTTCTGATTTGTAAATAGTGCTTTGTAAATATTAGTTAAGATTAACAGTTCATTGTTGTTCGTAATAGTCCAAGTAAATTGTCATTGCCGTCAGTGCAGTGCTATAACAAATACTGTGTTGAGTGAAAATCCTATTGTTGACGAGAGCGTTTAAGGTGAATTGTAGAAAGGAATTATTGTTGGAAGAATAAAATCCTATTGTTGAGTTGAAATAAATTTACAGTATGTATGTATGTGTGTATGTATGTATATATGTATGTATGTATGTTTGTGTGTGTATGTATGTATGTATGTTTATGTGTGTATGTATGTATGTGTTTATGTATATATGTATGTATGTATGTATGTATGTATGTATGTCTGTGTATAGTGTGCGTGCGTGTGTATGTGTGTAAATATAGGAAAGCGGTCTGTTTCAGAGAAATAATAGTGAAAACAATTTTAGAGCAACACAACTAATAAACTCAAGTAGGCTGTGATATGTTTTCTATACAATCAGAAGGTGCTGAAAATAAATTGATTAAATTTCAAACTATAAAAGAGGCAAAAAAAAAACCTACGCAAGAAAATTAGGACAAAACAATACTACAATTTTATGAAACCTTGCGTGTTCCAACATTGATTATGAATGAGAAAGCTGGTCAGTAACAACTAGAAAACTAGAAACGGATTCAGATATAAGAAATGCGACTAACGGGCTGTAAGTTACATTGTAAACGGATTGAGGAAATACAAGACCTACGAGCATCAAGTTTGAATTCTGAAAGTGAGTTGTAGAAGAGATGGTGCGAACAAGTGCAAAAATATTCTACGGACTTGCAGGCAGAAGAAGAATTCGAAAGATGGATAGAAGACAAAAAGATCTCTTTAAGTGGAACATTCTGATATCAATTCCTGTATTGGATTAATACTTTAAAAAAATGTTTCGTCAATTTCATTTTTGACTCTCTTTACGTTTCAATTGCTACAGATACGAAATTTCTGTACAGGTAGGAAAAAAGTTCAGATTAGACTATCTTCACACATCAAATATGGCAGTAATTTCTTATCTCTAACTATCGATTTATTTCTTCACCAGTCTTATAATCTGAAGGATGAAGTTCAACACATTGATATAAGATGCATAATTACAATACTTTTGTTCTTACCATATATTATTGCCAAATTACATTTCCATGCCCATTGTAGGCCTACAAGGTACACAATGAAATGTCGTAACTATGTTATTGGATGCATTAATATCGGCTAGAAAAGGGGGTATATTTATGGTAAATAAAACATATTATCTGACGTTTCTTAGATGTTACAATTATAGTAACAACTGAAATTGCTGAGTACCAAAATTTGTCTCGTGAAAGATACAGTCTAAAGCAAGCATTCAAAACTGAAATACGGTGGGCTTCTTCTCATCTTATTCAATTAAGATTGCTATGATTTATGGATTCTACCCGTACACTGTGCAAGCAGACATAAACGCATCCACGGCCTTCAAGTAGGAAACTGGAGGAAGAGCAGCTTGTGATTTGGCGTGTTGTGTAGATAGGGTGAGTAATGACGTCACTCCCAAGGTGACCCGTGCTGGGGCGGCCTCGGGCTTTATCCAGAAAGACACCCACTGAAATCAGGTAAGTAAAGCATGGACCATAAGTAATGTAATTAACTTCAGTTATTTCAAACAAAACAGTTTAATACAATTTTTCTCGTTCTTGCTTCCTTTTCGAGGTGAAATTTGTCTTATACGAAACATTTCATTGCGTGTTTTGGGAAAGCCATTGATTTAATTCCCAATGTGCTCAGTTAATTTAAGAGAACAGTGTGTTATGATAGTAAATGATTGAAATAATTTATTATGAACATACACTGTTCTCTAAAATTGACTGAGCATATCGGCAATTAAAAATCAGCTTTCCCAAAATATTCTATGAAATGTTTCATACAAAACAATTTTTTTCAGGAAAAGGAAACGAAAACGAACAAAATGTTATTACAGTTTTTGTTTGATATATCTCAAAGAATAACCACTAGAAACTAATAACATTACTTATGGTTAATCCTGTATATTAACGCTATTACACATAGAGGTATGAAAATCATGCTTATATCCACTTATGCATATATTTTGAAATAACGGTGATGGTAAATCTGACATTTTTCCATATGTAATAATTTCTTTGTAGTAGTGTCTGTTATTTTCAATTTATTTACCTCTCTGTGAGTAGGCCTACAATATTATACAATAAAATTGTAAAACAGGGCAAAGTCTTTAAAATTAATAATTATTATTATGATTATGATGATGATAATAATAATAATAATAATAATAATAATAATAATAATAATAATAATAATAATAATAATAATAATAATAATAATAAGGGAATCAAAACCAGCAAAGTAGATAAATACAACACACAGTACAAATAGATCTTGACTGCCTAAACACATGTTCGCAATGTGTAGGCCTATCAAATGGCAAGCCAATTCGTGGATCTGTCAAGATTATTAATAAATGCTAGGCATTTGTAATTAAATAGACCTTAGTTAATTTGAACAGGCATAAGGACACATCTTGAAATGAAATGAAATCAATATCGTTTCTCCCACTTACCGACATAATGACGATGAGACAGGTTGGTATGTAAGTGTGGAAAAGGTAATAACCAAGTCGACGTTTCAGCACGAACACAACTTCCAAACACGTGAAATTCCCTGTCAAGTAAAGGATAATAACAATTATTTTATAACAGTACAATCTGAACAGTTCGTGTTTAAATATAAATGTGTCCTTGGCATTCCGTTTATCAAAATGTAGGCTATACTGTGTGCAAAGGAAATTAATAACGAATTCCTAAATGAAAGAAAAACAGTATGTTTGTATAGTGAGGCCGCTAACTGAACCGTCCAGAGGGCCCGCGGGCAAGCACGCAGCCTTAGGCTTAATGTGCAAGCTCCTTATATTGGAATGATTGTTGAAATCAAATTGGGATCGCTCTTCAAGCGTATGATTCACTGCGTGCAGTCCTGATCCTCCGCCTTCCTGTGATGTTGTTGTTCGCAATCCATGTGCTTGAATCTGCTGCATCTTTAATCAGAAGAACATGTCGCAGTGGATTCCACTACCCACCAAGGCGCCATCTGTCCGAAGGAGCTACACTCCCCCGGTCACCAACAGTCCGCTTGAAAGCCTCTGCGGCTTCGTTGGATATGTGCAGCTCCCGCAGACAGACGCCGCCTATAGGCAGATCCTGGAACCACATCCGCCATGTCCTCCCGGGCGACCTGCAACTATTAGGATGATTAACTGAATGCTACTAATGAAGGCAAATTGAGTCCGAGGCCCAATTCTGATTCGAGTGGTTGAGAAAAGACCTCAGAAAAAACCTCCAATCAGGATTTGCACCCGGGCACGCTCGTTTCATGATGAACACAGATTAGATTACTCTAGCATTATAGAAAAAGAATCCTTTCACCCACAGTAGTAGAGCAGGCGCGTTCTTCGCTCACATATGTGAGCGGCAAGAGACATATGCTCCGAAACATCTGACCAAATCGAATAATTTCAAGGGAAAAATTGTTCCGAAGCCGGGTATGGAACCCGGGACCTTTGGCTAAATGCACCAATGCTCTCCCGACTGAGCTACCCAGGAACTATACCCGACACCGAATCAATTTTTCCTTTTATCTCCTCATCCCTCAAAGTGCATAATAAACTTCACTGTTCGTTAACAGAAAACAATAAGCCACAAAGAGTGTGTGTGTGTGTGTGTGCACTCACTGTTGGATGCTTGACGGTTTGTCAACCCACTTTGAGGTATGTGGTGATAAAGGGAAAAATTAAGTCGGTGTCGGTCCCGGGTTCGATACCCGGCCCCGGAATAAATTTTTCCCTTGAAATTACTCAAATCAGCTTCACCTGAAAGCTAGATTTTTATTTTATTGTATTGGATTATTTTACGACGCTGTATCAACATCTCAGGTTATTTAGCGTCTGAATGATATGAAGGTGATAATGCCGGTGAAACGAGTCCGGGGTCCAACACCGAAAGTTACCCAGCATTTGCTCGTATTGGATTGAGGGAAAACCCCGGAAAAAAACCTCAACCAGGTAACTTGCCCCGACCGGGAATCGAACCCGGGCCACCTGGTTTCGCAGCCAGACGTGCTGACCGTTACTCCACAGGTGTGGGCAAGCTAGATTTGCATCTGACCAACTCACTCTGGACTGACAATAGTGCTCTTTGGAAATTAACGTTTGTCAAAGCTAACAGAGATCACCATGGCATTCTACTATCCTTTTCCTCCCTCTTCAATGACGAATCATTTGCAATGTGCAACACGCCCACACTACAGAGCACTTTGGCGTAACAGATCATTTTTGTAGCAGCAATATAAATACTTTCGATGAACACAGTATTTCATCTTTGTCGAAAACCCGTTACCAAATTACTGGAAAGCAACAAACACTACTGCAACGTCGTCACGGAAGGAGCGCGTCCTAAAGGTGAAAAAGTGTTGACGACAATTGCTTCTAATAAATTATTAGGCCTATAAGTGCTTCTTCCATCTTCGGAAAAAGATCTAAGATTCACGAGAATAGGACTGTTATGTCTGTACTTCCCTCGATACGCTTCCAACCTCGAACGAACAAAACACGAACACTGCCGTGAAAGTCCATTGGCTGTGATTCTAGAAACCCTGAACTTTTCCGTCGAACTATTGGACGAAAAGTAATGGTGGTGAAGGAAGGAAGAGTTTGTTGTCACTTTTATAGAAAATGATACAGGATGACTTCATTGTAATAATCAGCGTCTCAAGACTTGGTGAAGGTGACGCCATTATCGTTTCAGCCCTGATGCAGAGAATCTGGCTCACGTTCATCAATTGCAATACCAATATGAGGCACGTAACGTTGATAATGAATTTGTGCTACTTCCGCTCGCTTAGAGAGTGGGGCACCCATTTCGCTGGAATGCTACACTTTTCCAGCTTATGTAAAGAGTGAAGAGTGACAATGTTGATTTCGATATTGAGTCTCAGCAAGTCTATGCACGATCACGCTCTAACATCTTCAAAATAATTTCCAACATGATCTGGCCTGGTCACATGAAGGACCAATCGATTCAAACATAAATTTACTAACATAATTAATCTATTTATTATTTCCCATTTAGGTTCTCTCTTCACTGCGGCAGAAACAAAAAACATAGTGATGTGCACTTAGCGGCAAAAAGAATGGGCCGACTCTTGGTCGATAGAAATGCAAAGTTCTATCGCGCGGTTCACTCATGTAAACGTAACCCACTGCAAGGCATTGCTGTGATGTCTCTTCATTGAAAGTCGTCCGTCTATAATGTAGTAAGCCTTATGGCAGTGTGTGGCCAAGTGGTAAGAAGTCTGACATCCGTACCGCAGGTTGTGAGTTCGCCTCCTGGTACGGTAAATTATTACTTTTTTATTTTAACTTTTACTTAATTTATTAGTTTAAATGTGAAATGGCATTTGTTAACAAACTTCGTTATGCCTGCCTTGTAAAAATATTATTGCCCATCACCTTTATTTATTTCTTTAAATTTAAATATACAGAATAAAGAATATAATTACAAACAAACAAGAGAAATAGAAATAAAATAATACAAACAATATAAAACAGGAGATATAGTAGTATTAACAAAATTTGAGACCGAATGAGTAGCGCTCGTGTTCGGTCGCAGTTCAGATATAATATTAATAGGCCTATAAGAGAATATAAAATAAAATAAAATAGGAAGTAGAATTGAAATTACAGTTACAGAAATTACGTAATACAATATTAATTAATATAAGAGAAATATAGAAAATAATAATAATAATAATAATAATAATAATAATAATAATAATAATAATAATAATAATAATAATAATAATAATAAGTAAAATAAAATAGGAACTAAAATTTAAATTACAGTGGCAATGGAATTATATAATATAATATTAACACTAGAGAAGAATAATTTCGCACGTGAAAAGTAGGACTATATATATATATATATATATATATATATATATATATATATATATTTTTTTTTTTTTTTCAAAATTATAGAATACAAATATAATATAGGTTGATTAATTCATACACATAGGCTATAAATTTATTTAATCAAATTGAAAATATTATCACGTTTCTAATTTTCTTGCTATATGTTAGTGGGTTACATGTTAGAAGTTCTGGGTGTAATTTAGTTAAAACATTGTACAACCGAGGGCCAAAATTAATGCTATGCTTAAGACCAGCAGATGTGAGACATTTAGGTTCTACTAATTTTAAATTAATATTTCGTCTTGTGTCATAATTATGTGTCTGTAATACAAACTTATTACGATTTTTATGATAAAATTTTAACAGCGTATACTTATAAATTTGTTCAATATTAAATACATTAAATTCAGAATAAATTAATTTAGTTGGATAATCGAAACGTTTCTTCAAACAAATGTTAATTATTCGTTTTTGTAGTAAATTTAACGGACTAAGATGAATTTTTGTACTTCCACCCCAAACAATTATACCATATCGAATGATAGACTGAAAAATGGCCAATTAAACATTTCATAGAACTCTAATGGGTAAGTAGCATAGAAGATTAACGAATTTATAAATTGTTTTACGAAGCCTCTTACAAAGATAAGCAATGTGATGAGGCCATTTTAAATTCTGATCAATAATGATACCCAGATATTTGACATACGTGGCTTCTTTCAATGGTGGACATTTACAACTTTTGGGATCTAAACAATTTTCACTGTGTATTATTAGTCTATATTCATCGCTAAATTTTAAATTTTGAACACTGGCAGCTGTTAACGCAAAAGGAACTAAAGTTGATTTAGATATATTTAAAGAAAGGAAGTTGGAATTAAGCCATTTTTTAACAATATTGGCACCTATATTAGAATTTCTATATGCTTCTTGCCAAGAAAAACCACTGAAAATAACTACTGTATCATCCGCATATGAATATATAGATCCATTAAATTCTTTTCTAAATTTATATTTAGCAGATCATTAACATATATTAGAAATAGAACAGGTCCCAAAATTGTTCCTTGCGGTACACCTATATCAATATATTTGTATTCACTAAATTGATCTTCAATTTTGGTCATTTGCCTTCTGTTACTAAAATATGATTGGAATAATTTTAAAACTATACCTCTAACTCCAATAGTATGTAGTTTGTCCAAAAGTAAATTATGATTGATAGTGTCAAAAGCTTTCCGTAGATCCAAGAAAATACCCAAACATTTGTTTCCGATATCTAGTTCATTGATAATTTTTCCAGTAACATTAATAAGAGCATCATCAGTAGAAATATTATTGCGGAAACCAAACTGATTTTTAGAGAGGATTTTATGTTTTTCTAAATAATTTATTAATCTATTCTTTAAACATTTTTCAAGCAATTTGGAAAATGTTGGAAGTAAAGATATATGTCTATAGTTATTTAAATTATTTTTATCTCCAGATTTGTATAATGGAATTACTATGGCACATTTCAAAACATCTGGGAATAGCTATACCTGCACAAAACATAAGTTAAATATATGAACCATGGGTTTTGATATATATTTGATAATAATTTTGAAAGTATTATTCTTAATTCCATCTATACTAGGAGCAACATTATTTTTTAATTTCTTAACCAAAATAATAATTTCATCTTCAGTTACAGGGAAAATAAACATGGAGGAAGCTAAATGTCCATCTTGTGTCTCATTTTGTAGAGAAGAGTTAAAAATTGACGTATTAATGTTAGAAGTAACTTTGTGTCCTATCTCTGAAAAATAATTATTAAATTCGTTTGCAATCTCTTTTCTGCAATTTAATATTTCACCCTTATCGTTTTTTAACTCCTTGATTGGCTGTTCATTTTGTACATTTACATCTGTAACTTCATTTATAACTTGCCAGAATTTTTTAGGTTCATTTTTGTATCTATCAAATTTACATTCATAATATTTAATTTTCGTTTTTCGAATGATAAGAGTTAACATATTTCTACCCATATATGCTCTGTAGTAATTTTTTAGTTGTACGTTACTTGGATTCTTTTTAACTTTTAAAGCAAGTTTGTCTGTTGTACAAATAGAATTAATAATGCCGGCCGTGATCCAGGGTTTTATTTTCTTGGATTTACTAGAAATTTTCTGATTACTGTTTATAAAAGTATTTTTATCTATATACTTTATGATTAAATTGTAGAAAATTTGAAAACAGGCATTGGCATCATTACAATTATGGACCGATTCCCAGGTTTCTTTTAGAAAATCTGTAATCAAATCAGGATAATTAATTTGTTGCACATTTTGTGATGAGAGAGTAACAGACGGCCTGGAATTGTATTCATTGTTAGACATTTTTAATAAACTAAAAACAATATAATGATCGGTAATAGCACTAGATAGAACGCCAGGTATGAAGCTCCAATTATTTTGAGTTTTTAGAAATATATGGTCGATGTATGTGCCAGAAATTATTGAAGGCCTAGTGATGGCATTTAAATATTTTACAAAACCATATTCATGGAGAACATTCATATATTTACTGCCAATTAAATCTATACTATTTTCTAATATGATTATGTTTATGTCTCCAACAATAATATGGTTGTGACAACCTTCTAAATTGGATAAATACTGCTCTAAATTGTCTATAAAATCATTTTTATTGTTTTTAGGGTATCTATAAATGGCGGTGAAAAAGATTTCACTTTTATCAAGCTTAATCTTAAAATAAAATGAATTACAGTGCTCAATTTCAGCTTCTATTACACTAATATCAATGCTATTTTTAAAGTATATTACTATTCCATCGCATTTATTGTATTTATTAACTTTTACCAATTTATTGTATCCATTAATATCATAGCAAAAATAGTGATATAACCAAGTTTCCGTTAAAATGATAATGTCAAAATCATAAGTGAAGCTTTGTAATAATGCACATAATTCCAGGAAATTTCTGTTTATGCTACGTATGTTTAAATGAATAAATCAGTTCGGCATAATACGTGGTTTTCCTGTTCATATTCGCTTCGATTGATTTTGTATTTATCAATTTTATTATTATTTCACTCTTCAAGGGGCCTGATGTCTCTAGAATCAACCCGCCATTCGATTTTATTACATATTTTAGACTCTTAAACAAAATATAGCCAATTTAAATGGTTTAATTATGTGTTACCTAGTGAACTACGGCTTTGACGAGACGAGCATGCGCAATTTTATGTCTCTGGAACTTAAAATTGTCGGACGGCTCATGTTTTTTGCCGCTAAGTGTACAAATAAATTTATAATTTAAAATATAATAATAATAATAATAATAATAATAATAATAATAATAATAATAATAATAATAATAATAATAATAATAATAATAATAAAAGTTAAGCAATCACGAACTCAATACTGTATTAAAATAGGTAAGGCGAAGTAAACAACTCTGTAAGAACATTGTAAATAATCGAGAACTGAGAAACAAGACGCTTTAATACAAATGAGAGGCATATGCTGAATACTCAACTCTCGAACATCTGGGCTAAGCAAGATATTGGTAAATTAAATCAATAACACTAAGCAATACCTCCCAATCTTGCGGCAGTGTGACACGGTAGCGAATTATCACCACATTCCCCTCGCAGTTAGCGCAGCTATTTGTGATATTTACTTATTCGTCCTTGTATTACATTAATTGTCTTAAGCTACGTTGTTTCCTCCGGTTAAAATGCATCAGAATGTTAAAAAAACACCGAAAATTTGACCTTCCATACTTGCACAAAGCAAATAATATAGAATAATTAAAATTAAACATTGATGCTAGTTAGCATATGGTCTAGTAGATGACGTAATTTTCTTACTAAAAACAATATCCTCTCGTCTCAAGAAGAAGAAGGTGATAATAATAATAATAATAATAATAATAATAATAATAATAATAATAATGATAATAATAATAATAAAACAAGTAACAGTAAAAAGAGAAGTTCCCAAAACAACAAAACAGCGTCTCTTTCCAGTACAAATTTCATCAGAACTCACGAAGATTCAACCTGTGCTGGTCTTCAGCAGGAAAAACTGATACTTTAGGCGTTCAGTCAGTGTGGTGAAGTTAACTTCGTAAGACGAAATACATTAACCATATAATGGCAGTATGACTAGCATCGAAAATCAAATCTGAGATACTAAAATTGGAGTTATCCTGCAGGGTCATCTGAATTATAGGTAAACGACACAAAATTAATTTCCAAGCACCACTGCTAGTAATAAATGTAACTGATAGAATAGAAATTGCAAGTCTCCAAATAACCCCCTGATATTAACTGTTGTTTTCAGAAAAAAAAGGTACTATTTTAAAGACTCTACAGTTCCAGTGGAGCCCTGGTCCGCTTTCGAATTTTTCGAATCCTAACATTAGACCAGACGTATGGTAAAATAAAGTACGTGGAATCAACACGCTCAGTCCTACGACAGAATCACATTTCTGATGCATTGCTCTTTCGCAATTTGAACGTAGCACTACAAAGGCCATGGTGACTTAATAGTGTTCCCAACCCGTTTATGCACATCACGAATTATTTCACTCCCTCACACTTAATTTTTTGATCTCTCGTTTCGTCCTAAAACTCAAATATTCACAACTCATCCATCCGTATCCACGATGAATAAGTCATTAATTTACGTACTATGTACTGTCCACATTTCACGAGATGATCCGAGCAAGGAATGCAAGGTTTTCCCCCACTCTCACAACCAAACATCGAGAAAGAACCGGGTTTGTGTGCTCTAAAGTTTCGCTATCAACTACAGTGAAAACATTGTCCCTCAGTAAAACATTAACGCTGTATCCGGATTATTAATTCATACATTCTACACATTATACATTAATTAATATCTATAATTAAGTTAATTACGGAAAGCAATTATTCAGAGACAATGTTATACTACACCAGTCAATGTAAATATTATATGTTTGGTTTACAAAGCAGCAGCAGCAGCAGCAGCAGCAGCAGCAGTAGTAGTAGTAGTAGTAGTAGTAGTAGTAGTAGTAGCAGTAATTTAATTTATTAATTTAATTACCTAATTACCTAATTTATTAATTTATTAATTTAAGCTTCATGTATACTTTTGAGCTAACTAAAGTTTTAAATTTGTTCCTCTCTCGAAGTCACGCCCGTGGTTAACTGAAGTTATTGTAAGTTTCAATAATTCAATGTTGACATTATGAGAATATTATTAAGTTAGTGTAAATGAAATTAGTATTAAATTACAAAAAATAAATAAATACCCGCGTATTTAGCAGCCCTTTCTGTAGCATTCATCAAAGGACACAATAATCTCTTCTACCTTGCTTCTTCATCACACATCTTTATTACATTCGCTATACTTTGGGTCGTGCTTCACTATGCATAGTTTTTCCATTTCTACTCTTTGTAAACTTTATGATAACTGATACGTGACACTATTGAAATCAAACAGAACTCTACTTTGCTTTAAAACTACTTAACTAAATATTTCACTGACTAAACAAATTCGTAACTCATTGTCTAACTAAATTACTAATTTAAGATAATTGTCTAAATAAAGCGTAATGCAGCCAATCTGACACGATTTTTATGTTAACTTAAGAAATTAAAATCTGACTTAAGAATGTTTTAATGTAAACTACACTTGTTATCCACAGTATTCACAACACCAACATCATACAATAAAATCTCAACAGTAACTAAAATGCTTGCATAGTTTGCAAAACCAACGTTTTCAGGTCGAGTGTCACTGAACTTTGTCCCAGCCAGTCAATGGCACCATCCTCATCTACCTGCTCTTTCAGACGCGCTAAGTTATTGTACATTTCCTTACCCTCATCTCTTACCCCGCAAGGACCATTCCCCCTCGCAGAGATCATCTCGTGAAGTGTGGATAGTACGTGCTAAATGCCCTGCAAATCTCAAACATCTGGATTTAATGTTCCTAATTATGTCAGGTGAAGAGTACAATGCATGCAGTTCTGCGTTGTGTAACATTCACCGTTATCCTATAACTTCACCCCTTTGAGCCCCAAATATTTTACTGAGAACCTTATTCTCGAACATTCTTAATCTCTGTTCCTCTCTCAAAGTGAGAGTCCAAGTTTCACAACCATACAGAACAACTAGTAATATAACTGTTTTATAAATTCTAACTTCGAGATTTTTTGACAGCAGACTAGATGACAAAAACTTCCAACCGAATATTAACACGCATTTCCCATATTTATTCTGCGTTTAATTTCCTTCCTAGTGGTGTCATTTATATTTGTTACTGTTGCTCCAAGATATTTAAATTTTTCCACCTCTTCGAAAGAAAAATCTCCAGTTTTTATGTTTCCATTTCGTACAATATTCTGGTCACGGAACATAATCATATACTGCGTCTTTTCGGGGTTTACTTCCAAACATATCGCCTTATTTGCTTCAAGTAAAATTTCAGTGTTTTTCCTAATCATTTGTGGATTTTCTCCTAACATAATCACGTCATCCGCATACACAAGAAGCTGATGTAACATGTTCAATTTCAAACCCTCTCTGTTATCCTGAACTTTCCTAATGGCATATTCTAGAGCGAAGTTAAAAAGTAAAGGTGATAGTGCATATCCTTGCTTTAGCCCACAGTGAATTGGAAAAGCATCAGACAAGAGCTGGCCTATACGGACTCTGCTGTAATTTTCATTGAGACACATTTTAATTAATCGAACTAGTTTCTTGGGAATATCAAATTCAATAAGAATGTTATATAAAACTTCTCTCTTAACCCAGTCATACAGTATATCTTTTTGAAATCTATGAATAACTGATGTACTGTACCCTTATACTCTCATTATTTTCTCCAATATCTGTCGAATACAAAACATCTGATCAATAGTCGGTCTATTACGCCTAAACCCACACTGATGATCCCCAATAATTTAATCTACATAAGGAGTTAATCTTCTCAAAAGAATATTGGATAAAACTTTGTACCAAGTCAAAAAAAGTGATATTCCTCGAAAGTTACTAGGGTTAGTCTTGTCCCCCTCCTTCTTAAAAATAGGTGCAATTATGGTCTCCTTTCATTGTTTTGGTACAATTTCCTTTTCCCAAATAGCAAGTACAAGTTTGTAAATTTCGCTAGTTAATGCGCTTCCACCCTCTTGTATTAATTCTGCTGGAATATGATCGATACCTGGAGACTTGCACTTTTTCAGATTTCCTATCGCAATTTCGATTTCAGAAAGTGTGGGTTCAAGTACAACTGGCTCAGCAGTATTTCAATTTCGTCCCGATCATTTCTATTTGGCCTATGTACATTTACTAGTTGCCCAAAATAGTTCTTCCATCTGTTCAGGATTGAATGGGAGTCTGTAAGCACGTCACCTTTCTCATCCGTGGTCACGTTTACCCTTGCCTAATATCCGTTCTTAAATTCCTTTATACCCTTATATAAGTCTTGAATGTTTTTATTCTTACTATTTGTTTCTACCTCATTCAGTTTTTCCTTCAAGTAACCTCTCTTTTTATTCCTAAGTGTACGACTTGCTTCCCGTCTTTCATTGAAATAATTATCTACATTCCCTTCAACTGGATCTTGTAGAATTTTAATTTTGCCTGTTTCCTTCTTTCTACTACCGTGCAACAATCTTCATCAAACCACGAATTTTTTTATTGGTTTCATAATAACAAATGCTCTGCTCAGCTGCGATTTTGATACAATCTCTGATATTTTCCCACACGCTATTAACATCTAACTCTTTCTCATCTTCGTCGGAGCTTTCTAAAGTGGCAAACCTATTTGAAATTTCGACCTGATAGTGTTGCTTAGTTTCCTCGTCCTTTTTTATTTCAGGATATTGAATCTACTAATATCAACTTGTTGCTCCACTCGCTTGGCTACTGATAGTCTTTTTTTCAATTCTCCAATTACCAAATAATGGTCAGAATTACAGTCTGCCCCCCTGAAAGTTCGAATATCTACTATACTAGTATGTCTCCGTTTATCTATCAAGATGTGATCTATTTGGTTGTGTGTCAATCCATCTGGAGGAGTCCAAGTAGGCCTATATTTATTTATATCCTTAAGGGGAAATGTTGTAATTTTTACAATTGAAGTTTTTGATGTCGCAAAGTTGACTAACCTAACTCCATTGCCATGACTAGTTAAGCGTAGTCTCTCTTTTCCAATAATCGGTTTAAAAATATCTTCCCGTCCTACTTTAGCGTTGAAATCCGCCAATAAAGTTTTCATGTGATATCTAGATAAACGATCAAAGGTGTGTTCCAATTCCTCATAGAAGCTATCCTTTATATCTTTGTCTGTCTCTTCTGTAGGGGCATGAGCATTTATAAGTATGATATCGCACCATCTACCCTTAAGTACTAAATACGATAACCTGTCACTGATAAATTCGACCTTTTTACTGCCGATTTTATTCCTTTATGAACAAAGAATCCTGTTCCTAATTGATGATTATTGTTTCCTTCCCCATAATACCACAAGTAATCTCCTATTTGTGATATGCCATTCCCATCTAACCTAACCTCTTGTACTCCCACGAAGTTTATTCTATATCTAGCTAGTTCCTTTGTTACTAATGTTACCCCAGCTGTTCTATAAAGACTAGTTACGTTCCAAGTTTCAAATTTGATAACCTTATTCCTTGGTGTGGTCGTGCCAGAGAATCAGTCCCATTCCGAGGCTTAGTGTAAGGTTTTGTAACAAGCTGTTTTTTACGGTGATAGGTTGTTAACCCTTCGCTCAACCTCCAAGCTGGAGAACACCCCTTTTCGGCTGTCTACGACAGCTTATTCAATATATTCGCAGCTACCCTCCATATCTGGAGGCCGTCTCCTCTATCCGCAATCTGAGGACGCGCCATGCCACATGGGTTATATGGTAGTAAACATTTTTAATAGCCTCCCTGTGGATATAAACAATTAAACTCAAAACAAGATTATTTAAGGCCAAATTAAGAAAGTAGCTAATTTATCACGCCTTCTATTCTGTAGGTGAATTCATGACATTCAACAACGCTGCATGAATATATCTGTCTCGTATTAAGTACTGATACTAGAGCTTTGTGTTGCTCTAGTGTATGTATTGTAAAACTGTTCTGGATATGTTTTCACTAGAATGTGACTATAATTAAGATTTTGTAGTACTATTATGACATTTTGGACATGCTCCATAATCTAGCTGTGAAGCGATGTACGAATACCATGGAATGTAAATAAATACAATACAATACAATACAATACAATACAATTTTATTATGAAGCGCGTAAAACGTAACTTGTGTATTGTATACTGAGAGACTACATGACACTCACTGCAGACGTGTTGGCGGAATGCACTGAAATATGGGCTCGAACCCAAGTCCTCCTTGCATACCTGTAGAATATACCTGTGAACAATCATCCGTCTTGTTTCTGACGAGCTGCAACTGGGGCAATTCGATGTTCTCATCCACGACCAGTGGGACTTCAGGATCCCACTGGAAGATCATATCGTCCGTAGTGTGCGACACTGCAACATACGTGTGCGACTTCACTTTGCATCCAACTAGTGGCCAACTTGAAGCTCCATTTCAGTGTTCCTAGGTGTCACACGACATAATTTCCGTACTTTTATTGGATATTTTACAAACATTAGGATTGTAGTTTCATAATAAATATTTCTTCCCGATATAATCTATATTAAGATTAATTTGTATTTTTGCGTACATTTCTGACTATACAAAAATTCATACGTTTTATTTGAAGGAGACTCACATTCTGTCTCTAGAAGATACGGAATGATATTCCCATATGCCGGATCCTGAACAACACTATAACTCAGGAATCCACAAGTGGACATGCTACTCGCATTTACAGTGAATGACATGGTATCTTCGTTCATTCACATGTGAAGTTAATACTCAGCATTTGTTTTCAGTAAGAAACGAATTAGAACGATAAATAATGCATTATAGATTAAATTTACACAGAAGTAATATGCCTAACTTCGCAATGCAAAGAATTAATTTCATGAAAGTCTCCGACGAGATTTTTGTTTTTTTTTTTTGTTTTGTTTTTTTTTACCGTGCCACAGAGATGGAACATATCTTGGTAACGGATCCAACAGCCAACACAAATCTACTGTACATATAGGACACGGTGCGAAATTCCAAACAATTCGCACAGATTTCATGGTTATACGTAACGGCCAGCTTCAAGTCATATTGCATATAAATATAAATATCAACCATACAAGTATGTGCTTGCCACGTAGACTATAATAATTATTGTGTAAAATTGTTATATCAACAGATACAGGGTAAGTCAGGAGGAAAGGTGCATGGTTTGAGGGATGATAATATTGGTGATTCTCAACAAAAATGTTTCTATGAACATATGTCCTATTCTTAACGGTTTCGAAGAAAACTAATGGGAACAATAAGGAACATGAAAAGTGTAGGTGATAGTAAATTAAAATTTTGTTACCTTATGTTCTGTTTCATTGTGTACTTTTCTTTACGGAAAATGTTCAAAAAGTCCACCATCAACTTGAATCCTCTTTGCAGCTCTTGTAGGCAGCTGCTGTGTTGCTGATTCGAACATTCCTTTACTTGAGCACAAGCATGTAAAATGCGAGCGAGAATTTCCTCCTTTGTCTTCAATTTGCGCTTGTACACTTCGCCCTTAAGCCAATCCCACGCACAGTAATCCAATGCAGTAAGGTCAGGTGATTTCGGTGACCAAAAATGACTTCACCACGACCGATACAACGCCCAGGATACGTTTCATCGATCCTACTACAATCTACTGTCGTTTTCATTGCATCCGCATGTGAGTGCTGATGAAAGACATGAGACTGACCCCATGATTTTCAAACAGCTGTATGTCAGATACTGTTAAGAACAGGGCATATGTTTATATATAAACTTTTTTGTTCAGAATCACCAATATTATCACCTCTCACACCATGTACCTTTTCTCCTAACTCACTCTGTATAACTAAAACTGCAAGCAACGGATTTAGTGTTACTCACAGCTTTCCATTTGCAGCTTGCACTCCTGGGTGTCGTGGGGGTAGATCATGAAATTCATGGCGCAAGACAGCGTCAGAGTCAATCTGCAGGGAAAAAAAATATTAGTGTATTTCAATTGGAACCTGTCTTCCTCGTCACAGTAAAAATTACAAGCGTCGTTACTCACTTAACCATGTATAAGATGGTTTTGTCCCTGTAAAGCCAAATATAATGGTTCGGTACCGTCATCGTCTGAAATGTGACTGACTTGGCATTCTTGAAAAATGAATCGGGCCTCCACATATTCTTCAGCCAATCGACCTCCAGCAACCTGTAACAAACATCCAATTATTCACAAATAAAAGGTTCAGCGTATTCTACAGTATCTCATCTTTTATCTGAAGTAACTCTTCAGAAAATTTGTACATATTTGTCCGAATTAAGGTATATTGAATCCAATAAATTCTATGTCTTCTCAATGAAACAGCTCGAATCAAGTTATTATCCTTGAATTGTGCAAACCTGTCACTCTTTAAGTTATGTTGATGATAAATTATGTTGATTTCAGGTACATGCGACCTACACATACTTAGGAATGAGATTTAAATAATTAAGAAAAACTCATTCAGACGTATTTTAGACAGATTAAATTTATGTTCTGTTATGCATCGACTTAAGATATAATATTACTGTCCCAATTCCAGAAAGGATGATGAACATGTTATACATATATTTCATTATCATCAAATAACGCCTTTCATTCAAGTATAAGGCCAAATGTCTGTTATGGTATCAAGCTCAATTTTCAGCCTACATTTTCTATTTTCATTCTGTGAAACAATTATTACATGATAGTATGTCATATTACTTGATATATCAATGTTAAAATGCGTTTTTAATCCGTAATATATTTAAACAATGCATTTTTAATGATGTATACATCCATCTATATGATAATGTATTCAATAAACAATAAATCAATCAATCCATGAAGGGCCCAAGGATATCTTCCAATGTAAAGGGGGATAAAGCACAGCTATCGGTATTCTATGTCGATTCGTATTTATCTGTAATAAATTCAATGGACCTTAGAGAAAAAAATGTACGGTATTTCATTAAACTGCATTTTAATCAATTCTATAGGGAAAAAAACAGGCTCTGAAGTACCATTATAACTCGAACCTCATTTCCGGTTCCGATTCCAGGTATGGCTCGCCTCCTGATGGTGTGATGTCACATATTTTCCAACATGGTTTTAATTTCATATATTTTTCAAACCTGGTTCCAGTTTCATCTAAGCTCGCAGTCTGATGACATAACATTACATTCTACCTTCAAAACTAGTTCTAGTTTCGAACATGCTCGCCTTCTGATTGTGTTGTCGCATTATAATTTCAATCCTTGTTTCAGTTTTGGTTATGCTCGCCTCCTGGTGGTGTGATGTCGCTTTATAATTTCAATCCTGGTTTCAGTTTTGGCTATGCTCGTCTCCTCCTGGTGTGATGTCGCTTTATAATTTCAACCCTGGTTTCAGTTTTGGCTATGCTCGTCTCCTCCTGGTGTGATGTCGCTTTATAATTTCAACCCTGGTTTCAGTTTTGGCTATGCTCGTCTCCTCCTGGTGTGATGTCGCTTTATAATTTCAACCCTGGTTTCAGTTTTGGCTATGCTCGTCTCCTCCTGGTGTGATGTCGCTTTATAATTTCAATCCTGGTTTCAGTTTTGGCTATGCTCGTCTCCTCCTGGTGTGATGTCGCTTTATAATTTCAACCCTGGTTTCAGTTTTGGCTATGCTCGTCTCCTCTTGGTGTGATGTCGCTTTATAATTTCAACCCTGGTTTCAGTTTTGGCTATGCTCGTCTCCTCTTGGTGTGATGTCGCTTTATAATTTCAACCCTGGTTTCAGTTTTGGCTATGCTCGTCTCCTCCTGGTGTGATGTCGCTTTATAATTTCAATCCTGGTTTCAGTTTTGGTTATGCTCGCCTCCAGATGGTGTGATGTCACATTTTTATTTTCAATCTTAGGTTCAGTTTCGGGTATGCTCGCCCTTGCGTTGGTCATTATTCTTATATAAAACTATACTATTTTGATTAGGGCGCAATCCGCTTATCAGATACGTTGTGGTTCATTAATTTATTAACTTTAACTTACTTGACAAAGGAAAATGTCCGTTTCATAACTGTGCCGAAGAAATATGTGCTCTTCTTCTTAGTGTGAGACTTGTTTCGAGGCATTCATAGGCTAATGGTTACTGTGCTTGTCATCAAAGTCGAGGTCCTCCATTTCAAACCCAGCCCGTAGGGATTATTAGCATGACTTCCTTACAAAAGAAAATAAAACTGGGAGTCGTTTGTCGTAGATTTAAGGCACTAAATGGAAACAGAAATATAACTTGACGCAAAATTAGTAGCATAAGAAACCCTATTAGTTGCGGGCAATTATGTATTTCACGTGCAAGTCAATCATGTTCTGAGCACAGAAATGAGTGCGACATACGAGTATTGTTTGCCAATTGAGACAATACATAAGATGGAAAATTTATCATCTACATATTTTCTTCAGAAACACATTTCACAGTAAACTTCTATAACTGACAATCTTGCAACTGCAGGGACACAGGTACGACAGTGAGAAAGAAATAAACTTTTTTATATTTGTCGCACTGTAATGTGGAAATATGAAGGTGTGATACCTTATGCTTCGTAAAAGTAAAATAAAAAAACATTGATGTCATTCAGGTGAACCCTTAAATGATGCTTTTCAAACCAAAATTCCAGTAATATGTACAGTCATTTGGGGTAACTTTGTACCACTTCTATTACATTTTATACTTACCTAAAATAGTGCAGGCTATATTGTAATTTATGCTTAAAATTAAAAGTAAAACTTCAGAAAACTATATTTTGTGTGTTGAAACATAATAAATGTCAAAAATCATACTTTAAATAGGTGAAATGTGACATTTAATTATAGTACAAAGTTACACGATTAATTGGGTTAACTTTGCACCACATGTATTTTCTTATTAAATTCAATTTTCAATATTCCCTTTGATATTCAAGCTAACTTTTTACCATACAATAAAGAAATACTTGAAATTCTATTTCATGCGAAGTCACAAAAATAGATGTTAATTGAAAACTTAGAACATTTTTTGCTGTAACAATAAAACTTACTAGTACTAGAACAGAAAATATAAACACGATTTTGTGTTTATTACCTATATATATATATATTTCATATAAGTTATTTTTAATTTGCTAATCAAATTATCCACAGTCTCAACAATCAGTTCAGACGTGTCGCTTTTATTTACGAACTTATTAACTTAATTTATTACTTCAAACTGGTCAAGTCAAATCCAATGTTTTCCCTTCTTGACCTTACAACTCACTTTGTATCTCTGGAGATGGGACCACCCAGTTCAGTGCCACTGAATGTAGACCTACAGGGAACAGTGATCCTTTGCAAAGTCATCATAGCACAGAATAGCAACATTCTCGATGACAACATACGAGGGCGTGCTGAAAAGTAATGCCTCCTAATTTTTTATGTGAAAAGTTTTATAGTTATTTGAGTGAAACAAAACTGGTAACTTGCTACAACCTTACTGCTCATACCTGTAGTTTTATTTTTCCACACAATCACCCTGGCGATGAATACACTTCTCCCAATGGGTGACCAGTTTCTTGATACCGTCACTGTAGAATGATTCACTCTGATGACAATACCACAACCTCACTTCTGTCTGCAATGCATTGTCAGAAACAAAGAGATGTCCTCTCAGGTGTTGTTTAAGTTTTGGGAACAGATGAAAATCTGATGGTACCAGGTCGGAACTGTATGGAGGATGATCAACAACAGCGAAGCCAAGACGCTGAATGTGTTCTGTTGGCATTGCACTGGTGTGCGGACGAGTGTTGTCATGCTGTAGGAGGGGCTGCTCCATATCTGGACGAACCCTTCGAATTCGTGCATTCAGTTCTTTTTAGGGTTTCACAATACATTACAGAATTAATGGTAGTGCCTTTAGGCATGACTTCATTATGCACACCTTGAATATCCCAAAAGACTGTAAGAATGAGTTGGCTGCTGATGGCACAGCCTTGAACTTTTTGGCTGTAGGTGATCCTTTGTGGCGGAACTGCATTGATGACCTCTTGTTTTCGGAATCGAAGTGGTATACCCAGCTTTCGTCACCTGTGACAATGTTCTTTAAGAATTCACCGCCTTCCTGTTCGTAGCGCAGAAGCAATTGTTGGCAAATGTCCAATCTCTTCTGTTTCGTGGAGGAAGAAGCATTCGAGGCACCCATCGTGCGCAAACTTTCTGGAATCTAGTTCTGCAATTATCACCTGCACATGCTCTCTTAATATGCCACACTGGATTGACAGATGTTCCCGCGTTGTGCGACGATTCGCTGTAATGAGTTCACTGACACGATTGCGATGAGCGTCATCAGTTGCAGTACGTGGTCTTCCACTGGGTCCTTTGTTACACAAGTTGAGTAGAGCAACGTCGACACACTGATCACGATAATCATCCTTCAATCTCCGATGAATGTCTATCGGGGCACATTTTCTGCTGTAAGAACTCGATCACAGCACGTTACTTCAGATGCACCGACATAGTGTTGGTACACGCCAGACTATAACTCAGAGATCCCTACTGGCAGAGAGATTAAACTTGCGTCATTGAGCGCAGAAAGTTCACTGAATACAATGCACTATCACTAATATTTTTAACTATATTCACAGCGACAAAGAAAAAGGAGGCATTACTTTTCAGCATACCCTCGTATTTGGCCTCCCAAAATTACAAAGTTACACTGATCGGTACAAAGTTAGCCCAAATGACTATATAAGTAGCTATCAAATCATTTTCCGTAAAATTCACACATCGACAAACAAGCAACTGGTATGTCACGAACATTCTTGTGCCTTCATACATTACCCCTTATAATACTTTAATTGCCAAAATCTGAGGGTGAGGATACTGACGCGATAGCAGTTGGTGTTGCAGCCCAAATCGGCGTGGAATTGGAGGTGCACGACATCGACAGGCGCCATCGTGTGGGAAGGAGAGGAGAACATCCACGACCGGTGATCGTCAAGTTATAGGAAAAGAAGGGAATTCTTCCTGAATAAGAAAAAAAACTTAAAGGTAAATAAATTACGATTAGAGAAGACTTGATTCAAGCTAGGCATAAACTGTTAAGAGAATGTATTGACAAGTATGGCGTTACTATTGTCTGGACAATCGACGGCAATATCTTTGTCAAAACTGGAGATATCAAGAGGGAGATTTTTCGAGCGTCTGATAGTCACTAGTTTTGTTATGCGACTCGTCTGCACTCAAAAATTATTTCCGATTTTTATTTGTTGTATTTCCTTTTTGTTCTATATTTATTTCTTTTAACTACTGAAATAGTTTTCAAAGTACGTTTAGTTAGTAAAAGTAGTTTAAGAGAAATTTATATTATATATTTTTAAAGTTAAATTAGTTTTTGCATTTTACTTCTTTCTATACAGTTGTATAATTCTGTAAGTATGGCTAACCTGATTCTCAGAAACGTCACGACTCTCACTTTCCGTCTCCTTCCGAAACACTCCTCATCCCTTTATATTGCCTACTTGAATACCCAAAGCCTTACCGCCCATTATGACGAATTACAGTCTATATTCTCTTCCTTAAACCTACACGCAATTTTAATTTCGGAATCTTGGCTGAAACCCACTCTTCTTTCCTCAATTGTTGATTTAGATGGATATACTGTATATTAATTAGAAATTATAGATTAATGAGGAGTGGAGGTGGAACAGCCGCTTATGTTAGGTCAGACTTAAATCCTAAAGTTATATATGCATGCCCTGGAGAGTACAACGCCAAACCGGAAGAATTATTTATCGAAGTTATCACGGGTTTCCAAAAATGTTTATTATGCGTGATATATCAACCCCCATAAATAAATTATGTTATTCAACTAGAAAATTCACTAGTCAATGTAATTACACATTATAAACACGTTGATGTCATGGGTAACTTCAATACAAATCATTAGCCTTACACTCAGTACATACAAAACAACTAAAGCAGGGATGTCGAACAGCGCTCTCGAGCTGTGAACTGCAGAGCCTTCACTCCTCCCTTACCGTGCAACGGTTGAACACAGGTAGCAGGCAGTCCGGCCGAATGATCGTAAACAAAAGCGAAACTGCGGCGGCTGGTACTTTGATAACTTTTATACATCTTACCAATTGATTAGGAACTCAGTTTAGATTTGCACTTGATGAACTCTGATAAACAAAGAATGTTGCCTACATGAGGATTAATTATGATGATAATAATGATAATAATGATAATAATAATAATAATAATAATAATAATAATAATAATAATAATAATAATAATAATAGAGTTTTATCTACTGGGTCAGTCCATGAATGTTGTTCGTTAGTGACGGAAATAAATCATAATAATAATGTTGTTAATATCATGTTTAATATATCAACTTTGTGTGTATGTGTTGTAGCAGTGCAACTTCAAGTTCAGAAACGTAAACTGTTTTGATGTATAAAATTAATTACTTTTAGCGTGACTTGAAATTTGTTCATAGTTTTTGTTACAGATTCAAAATATCTCCTCCTTGAGTTCGATCCATTAGTGAAATGACATCTACAAGATCTCCATGAACATTGAAATCTGAATCGACACTCCTTATGAATATACGTAGCTAGCTGCGCCGTATCTTTCCGGTCGGTACTTTCATCAACAGCTATAGTGAGTAATAAGTGAAAGTTTTCATTCTTGCTATCAGTTGTTCCTCCAAGTTATCTCCCATTTATGATACGCGCTCTGCAAAAATATTTCGAGACAAACATATAGATTTAAAATCATTAACGTATTCCGAAAATATCCCTTTTGCAACAGCTATGAGACAGCCTTTCACAAATTCTCCGTTAGTAAATAGCTTTGAAGCCGTTGCAATAATTTTATAAATTTTGTAGCTAGCACGAACCAAGCTTTATTCTACTAACACCCGATGATGATGGAAGATTTTCTGAATTCAATCTTCATTTTAATTCTTCTACAGCCTTTTCACGAGTGAAACCGGATAACTTTTCTGGTCCATAAGCTTCAGCATAACGTGTAGAATTAAAATGCCTTTTAATATTATGATGGCTACTGTATCCAAGTTCTTTTCTACATATTAAGCAAAGTGCCTTTCCGTCCTTTAAGATAAATAAATATTTATCTGTCCACTCACTATTGAATCGTCGTTCCATATCCATACCAGCCGCCAGAGTTGATAAACACACTGCGTACAGAACACTGCTACAGCGAGCTGACTGACTGTCGTTTCAGCTCAGCTACGGTAGGAAACAGTATTAATCGTTTCACAGTTTGAGAGCGCTGTTCGACATCCCTGAACTAAAGGCTAGGTTTCAGGCAATTGATATGCAAATACTTTCCCTTCAACCTACCCATCATACCCAGCATTCTGAAACACTGATTAACATTATTGCTACCAACAATCCAGAAAGAGTTTTAGCTCACGGGCAATGCTTGGCTTCGTGTATATCATCCCATGATATCCTGCACCTAGCCTATGCCATTAAATGCCCCAAGCCTAGACCGAAATTTTGAACATATCGTGACTTAAAACGAAATGACCAAATGACACTGTATACTGATGCACTACAAATCCCCTAGCATAATATCTGGACATCGTACTCTGTTGAAGAGAAAAATGCCCAACTTATCAAATTCATTCTTAGACTATACGACAAGCACACACCACTAACAAAGTAAAGCACGAAGAGACCTCCTGCGCCTTGGATGACCAATGACATACGTGAGCTGATGGCGAGGAGAGATGCGACTTACCGAGCGTATGACGTGACAAAAGCGACTTTCTCTATAATCAAAATAAACAATTACGTAATAAGACAACTCAGACTATTCGGAAAGCAAAGCTAAAACATTTTCATAACCTTTACTCACGGAGCTCTAATTCCTCGACGCTATGGAAAAATATACGGAATCTACGACTAGGAAACACTAGATGTGAAGCTGACAACAATGCGATCCCCGTAGAAATCCTTAATGACCACTTTGCATCTGTACAGATACAACTTAGTTGAGTTACAAAATACCCCACTACATGTCACAGAACTAGACGTGGAAATCTATAACTACTCAAGCTGAGGGAGTAGATAAAATAAATATTACATTACTCTGTATGATATCTGACATAATACTACCTACACTGGCACACATATTTAACGCTTCCCTTATTACTGCTAATTTTCCAAGCCTCTGGAAAAAAGCTCTCCCCAGAAATAAAACTCCATCTTCTCCGGATGACTATAGACCTATTAGCATCCTAACGGCATTATCAAAAGTACTGGAACGTATTGTACACAAGCAACTGACAACATACTTGAACCATAACGACTTACTCGACGATTAGTCTACCAATCAGAATGTAAGACTGGCCACAGCACCACAACTGCGTTACTAAGAGTCAATTAAGACATACGTGAAGCTACGGATGACAGTAAACTGACTTTATTGACTTTACTAGACTTCAGCAAGGTCTTTGATACTGTTGATATTGACCTCCTTTTGTGCAAATTGAAAAACTTGAATCTATCGGTTTCAATCCTACCTTCGTGACCACCAGCAGTGTACAATAAATGGTGATTTCTTTCCTGAATGGCGCATCACGAAGTCTGGCGTATATTACATATATATATATATATATATATATATATACATATATATACATACATATACATATATACACATATATACATATATATATATACATACACATATATACATATATACATACACACATATACATATATACATACACACATATACATATATACATATATATATATATATATATATATTAACGACGTGACAAACACCATACAGCACTGCAGATACCACTTATTTTTCTGACGATTTACAGATCTATATACACTTTCGTCCTGATGAACTAACTGACGCAGTGACCACAATGACTGAAGATCTAAACTCTATCTATGGGCTCAAAAGTTTGGTTGAGGTTAAATCCAGGAAAATCGCAGGCAACTATAATGGTACATCAGCGGTTGCTCAGTACAATTAACAAAACCATACCAAGACTGTCAATAAATTGGTCGTTAATCAAGTATAGCGACACTAAAAATTTTGGATTATTAATGGACAGAGATCTAAACTGGAATAGTCAAGTAACCCACATCTGTAAGAAAGTATTTTCACTGCTCCACTCTCTTAATCATTTGCGAAATTATCTGCCTCTTTCCATAAAAAGAAACAATGTTCAATCGCTAGTGATGCCCCATTTTGATCACTGCGATTCTCTCTTGACAAATATAACTGTCAATTTAATTGAAAGACTACAACGTGTTCATAATGTGTGTGTCCGCTTCATCTGCAATATTCTTAAATTTGACCGTAAAACGCCATCTTTTGAAATTCTTTCATGGGTCTGCCTAAAGGAGCGGAGAACAGCACATTCTTTATCTGTTCTCTTTAGAATATTACACACTTCTAATCCAAAATATGTGAAAACTCGCTCTGAATATCGTACAACGTTACGGAATGAACATCAGGCCTTACTATTCATTCCTCGTCACCGTACCTCTTTCTATTCATCCTCTTTCACCATGTCAGTTTGTGGCCTATGGAAATCCTTACCTCGACATGTCAGGGATTGCCGAACGGTTAATCAATTTAAATTAAGAATTATATACTTTTACACGAAATTGATTTGTGAGCGTTGGCCGATTTTTACAAGTTATTCTGTGCGCTTGTACAAATTGTCTTTTAGGTCTATCATGAAGTAGAATTAGAATATGAATTGTAAATCATTTAATTATGTATCATGTTTAGTCAACATTTCATTATGTGTAAACTTGTTAATGTGCATGAAAATGATTTTTATATTTAAGTATGACTATTAATATTAATTTTTTTTTTCACTGTCTCATTGTGTAGTGTGGAAGAGAAGGCCTCATGGCCGTAACTCTACCAGAATAAATAGACAGACAGATAAATAAATATATAAATAAATAAATAAATAAATAAATAAATAAATAAATAAATAGGTAGATAAATAGATCAACAGATAAATAAATAAATGAATAAATAAATAAATAAATACTTGGGATGTACTGTAAGCAGTGACATGAGCTGCTGCCAGGAGCCTAAAAAATAGTATAACAATGCCAAAGGAAGCTTTTAATAGAAAAAGAAGAATCTTTTGTGCAGTTTTGAAAAAAATAACTAAAAAAGAGACTAGTGAAGTGATTTGCGTGAAGTGTGAAATTGTATGAGGCAGAAAAATGATATTACGACGAAGTGAATAGAAACTAGTAGAAAATATGGAATGTGAATAGGGAGAAGAAAGGAGCGTGTGAAATGGGCAGGAAAAAAAAGAAATGAAGCTATGCTAGAAAGAGAGGATAAGGAAAGAATACAGTGGGTGATCAAATTATTAGGGACACTTGGTAAAAGTAGGAATTTAATCTTCAAATTCACATAAAACACAAATAATTTGGATTTTCTCAACTGGAAAATCTTCATTACTCTAAATAGTGTTTTATTAACAATATTATTACATATTTAATCCTGTAATAATGAATATGGAACAAAATAAACAAGAAAACTAATATTTTGTCACACATCCCTTTGCAGCAATTACAGCTTTAACTTTATTTGGCATAATAGAAATGCATTGGATACAATTGTTTAATTTCTTGGCAGTGATGCCACACATTGATAAGTTTTTCTATTAAAGATTGTTTATTTGTAACAATTTCTGAATGAGCTTGCCTCTTCATTAGCTCCTAAATATTTTCAATCGGATTAAGGTCCGGAGGGTTAACAGGTCAATCCAGAACCCTAATTTTGTTGTCAGACAGGAATTTGATCACCTTATTTGCCTTGTGACAGGGAGCAGAGTCGTGCATGAACACAAAATCACCATCTGGAAACCATTCACGGACTTGTGAAAGAAGCCATTCCTTCAGAACCTTTATGTATTGATATTGTCTCATCATTCCTTGAACAAAATACAGGCGACCAGTTCCATGACCACTAATTACAGACCACAACATTGAGGCTTAGAGGATGGTTAACAGTCTTCATAATACAGTCATTTTACTGTACTTTTCACCTTTACGCCTTCTAACTAACACAGATTTGTCAGCAAGTATCTGTATGGTAGATTCATCTGAAAAACACATCTGAAAAAAGAAATAAACAGTACATAAAACACATTTGCACAAAGTAAAATTGTGACTAACAAAGAAATCATGTGAATGACAACTCACTTTTCTCCAATCATCCACAGTCCAAGATTGATGCTGCTTTGCCCAAGAGAGACACTTCTTCACCATGTATGGTTTCAGGAGTGGTTTCTTGGTTGGAGTGCGACATGAAAACCCTAACTCTTTGATCCTCCGACGGGTTGTCATAGAAGATATGTTGATTCCAGCATCTCAATGGCGCCTTTCTATGTAGAAGACTGTTAAACATCCTCTACCCATCATGATGTGGTCTGTGATTAGTGATCATGGAACTGGTCGCCTGTATTTTGTTCAAGAAATGATCAATACATAAAGTTTCTGAAGGAAAGGCTTCTTTCACAAATCCGTGAATGATTTGCAGATGGTGATTTTGTGTTCATGCACGACTGTGCACCCTGTCACAAGGCAAATATGGTGATCAAATTCCTGTCTGACAAAATTAGGGTTCTGGATTGGCCTGGTAACTTTCCGGACCTTAATCCGATTGAAAATATTTGGGAGCTAATGAAGAGGCAAGTTCATTCAGAAATTGTTACAAATAAACAATCTTTAATAGAAAAACTTATCAATGTGTGGCATCACGGCCAATTGTATCCAATGCATTTCTAGTATGCCAAAGAGAGTTAAAAATGTAATTGCTGCAAAGGGATGTGTGACAAAATATTAGTTTTCTTGTTTATTTCATTCCATATTCATTATTACACAATTAAATATGTAATAATATTGTTAATAAAACACTATTTAGAGTAATGAAGATTTTCCAGTTGAGAAAATCCAAATTATTTGTGTTTTATGTGAATTTGAAGATGAAATTCCTACTTTTACCAAGTGTCCCTAATAATTTGATCACCCACTGTAATGCTGAAACAGAACAGGAAGAAAAAGTAACTTGGCTGGCTAACTGGTGAAGAAGAGGCTGCCTACTGAAGGAGTGGTGGACAAGATATAGATGGAGGCAGTATATAGGAAAAATTGGGGGATGATGGATTTGCAGTAGAAAACCTACTCTTGGGCAGAAAACTATGAATGAATGTATCTTCGGTACACTTTCATAATTCGTCTTTGAGGGATCAAAATTATTTTTCTGTATTTTAGAAGAATTTGTGGGAAACAAATACAGGAATGAAAGGCATTTACAAGAACTCTTTATATAAGTTTGTTGTACATGAGTAATTAACTTCTTTGCGCCAACTGAAGAAGCAGTGAATAAGGTTCAACTTTGAAAGTAAAAATAAACTAAGGCTGAATTACAAGGAGGACTGCGTTTTAGTTTAGACAAGTAATTAGCATGTTGGTAATTAATAATTTCCTGTAGTGCATCGATTTAGGTTGTCGTCGAAACTTAACCGTATTACCGATGGTTTGCATTAACTCAACGACCTGTGGTCGCACGAGATTTACTACACCAAAATATCTTAGTAAGACATCTTAATCAGTAGGTATGTGCATACTTTCGGCATAGCCTCTGATAAATTCTGCACTGAAAATCTTGCATAGTTCTTTAACAATATTTTTTACAGCACACTGCACATTCGTAAGCATGTTACACATTTAAATCCTAGCACAGATAATTTAAATGATTTAAATTCGAGTCAATTGTTTTAATTATTGCCATTGTAGGACAATCCAACAATATTACGAATTCTCTGCGTGGAGTTACAGATACAGTCCTTGGCCAAAGTCAATGAGATTTCTCTGTTTTACAAATCCAAGGAACTACCTGTATTCTGTAGTCAATGAGTGTTCAGTGTTTTACAAATCTAAGAACTACTTGTACTCTGTACTCAATGAGAGCTCAATACTTCACGAATCCAGGTAACTACCTGTAATTTGTATTGAATGAGAGCCTAGCGATTTTACGAATTCAAGAAAGTGCCTGTAATCTGTAGTCAATGACATCTCAATGCTTTATGAATCAAGGAACTACCGTCCTATGCAGTCAATGAGATTCAAGGAACTACCTGTACTCTGTAGTGAATGAGATCTCAATATTTTACGAATCCAGGTAACTATCTGTACTCTGTAATTAATGAGATCTCAGTGCTTCACGAATTCAATGAAGTACCTGTGCTCTTTAGTCAAAGAGCTCAATGCGTTACGAACACAAGGAACTACAGTACTCTACAGTCAATTAATCTCAGTGCTTATGAATCCAAATAGGTACCTTACTCAGTAATCAATGAGATCACATTGTTTTAGGAATATAATAAAGTACCTCTATTATGTAGGCAATGGGAACTCAATGCTTTAGGGATTTAAGGAACTACCTGTACTCTGTAGTCAATGGGAGCTCAATGTTTTAGTGATTCAAGGAACTACCTGTACTCTGTAGTCATGTTCTCGGGTAGTCTCAGGCGATCATCCTTCCATGTCTGTGCAAAAAATATGTCTGCAGCATATGTCTGAAATATGGAGAATGAAAATTATGAATGTATATACTGTATATCTCTGACAAGACGTAATGCGTAGGCCGATGGCAGTTGCTTGTTGAATGAAGTCGCTGTATATTTATTTTATCTTCCAGTTCAAGCTCAGATTCTGTGACTGTAAGGCCTCATGAAATAAACGCAAAATAATTAAATGTAAGGAGAAAGATATGAAAGAAAATTTGAATACTGAGAATGAGAAAAACATAGTATGTAATAAATAATCAATCTTATTGGTTCTGAAGTGATTTTTGTCAGTTTATAGTACGGTTGCCAGGTTTTACGTTTTCCCAGTAAGCTTCACTTTTTTCGTTACATTTTACATATTGCGTTTTTATTTTCCCAGTAAAACGATTTCTTACGTTTTTCTCACATACTGAATAAATCAGGATATTTTTTTAATTCGCAGGACACTGTAGTTATATTTACTTCACACGGATTGCGTTGCCTTATTCTGAGGGTGTTTTCAACTTAGTTCTGTGATTAAAACGACTTATGCTATCACCAAGATATAACATGTAGCATCTTTGCTCATGGCTTTTTAAACTGTACACTCATTTTTGACAGTCGTAGTTGAAATGAACCTAACCTATAATTCAGGTCACTATTGTATTGTAATCCACGTGTGTTGTTCAGTCTAGTGCTGCGTAGAAGTATACGAGTAAACAAATCAGTATTCCTCATAAGAAAAAACTAATTACAGTAGAGTGAGGAGTATTTGAGCAAATGAGAAGGGACATTTAAGTGGCTCCTGGACCTTCAGAGAGGCGGGACTACTGCAAACTTTGTAAAAACAAAATTAGCATCCGCCATGGCAGACAATTTGATGTAAAACAACATGCCCAGTATAAATGCCATGCGGAGAAGGAAAAGTGTACTTCGGGAAGAAGCAAATTGTTAAGTTATATTGTAAATTTGAAAAATCCAGAATTTGACACTTACAGCTTGTGAATCAGGGCTTGTTTATCATTGTTTTAAACATAACCAAAATTACAACAGCTTATATTGTGTCAACAAGTTATTAGCATCCTTCTTTCAGGATTCTGATGTTGCAGCGAAAGTGTCGTGTGGCATACCAAAGTCAGAACTGTTACTAAATAATGTTTTTCCTCCAAAAAGTGTAAATGTCTTCATTTAAATTTCTAATGATCCCGAAAAGTCTGCTCAGATTTTTCCTTAGCAACTAATGCATCTAGCAGAAGGAACAGGAAAATGTTCCCAGTTTGTGTTAGATATTTCGAACCCAACAAAGGTAGTGAAAACAAAAATTTTAATTTCATTGAAAGGACAGATGAAAGTGCCAACTGTGTATCTTCGGCGTTGTTAGAAAGCCTTTAAAAATTCAATTGAAATCCCAGACATATTTGTGCACTTATAAAGGCTAATTGCTCTAATTATGTACTACACAATGCCTTGAAATATGCTATACATAAATATATATTGACACTGTAAATATTGTTTTAAAAATTTTCAACCATTTTTCAGCGTCCAGTGTTAGCAAAAGACAGGATGAATTAATTTTTTTTTTAATTTTAGATTGGTCATAAATTGTGCGTCATGTGCCAACAAGATGGCTGTTTTTAACACCAGCTCTTAAAAGTCTGCTTCACAATTTGTAGGCTATTAAGAGCTACTTTCAAAGTCTAGTCTAGATGATTGCCCATTTTTGTTTAATGTACCAAAATAATGATCCAGATTCATATATTATTGTTCAGTTATATATTATATGGGAGAGCAGCTTGACATTGCCACCAAAGCTCTAGAAAAAAAGTGAATTGAGTGTGTTTGAGTCCTTTTAATGCATGGCATTGAGCAAGGAATCATAGATAAATATTCTGGAAATGTTACCAGAAAAGTTATGAAATCTCTATCTCAACTAAAGCAGAATAAAATAATTGTAGGTGAACATTGTGATTTTTGTACTAATATTTTATGACTTCACAGAGAATAATCCGTATTCGAAGTTAGGTAGGACTGGAATATTCTACCTTTGAAAAGACTGTTGATGTGTTGAACTTGCAAGGAGCTGTGAACCTTGATGACTGTTCGAGGAATTTTGTGATAGTAGGAGTGTTTTATTATAGTATACTATCAAGGTAGTGGAACAGAGGCATTCTTAATACAACTTAGGGCCTATTCTATCTTTGTAATTATTTTTTCTTAGCTATTAACTGTTTATATATCGTCCTATTAGGCTATACCTACTTTACCGGTATCTAGTTAGTCATATAATCATAGTTATAATTTCGTACTTTTAGAATTTACGTGTGTAAACTTCAGCATTGAGACAAGTAAATAGTCGTTAAGTTGACAACATTAGCACATTACAATAGAAATCCGACAGACTCTGACAAGGAAGAAGGTAATGAGCCTGTCCCCCTCTCTACCATAGACCCAAACTGCACCACTGTATGTCATAAAAACAGCTTTCTCTGAATATCCCAACGAGCTAGAAGTAGAATATAGAGTGGCGTTCAAGTCTGTATCAGCGCTCTTTGTGGTACTAGCTTGAACTACCGGCCGCCATGTTTTAACTAGTATCTCGCTGTAGCAGAAGTAGGTGTATAAGCACGTGGAGATTTTTAAATTCTCTATTAAGATGCCTCTTGTGTGCTCGTCTTACAACTGTAGCAACCGAAGCGACAAAACAAAGAATATTTCATATTTCAGGTAAGTAGTCTGCCATAATTTGGTATTACTATTCATATAATAACAGTTATAGCTGTTATTATAAATTGATAGATAGATTCTGTAACATGTTCATTGTTTTTACAGATTCCCACTGAAAAATTATTTGTTGACTAAGCAGTGGGTTTCACAAATGAAAAGAGACAAATGGTTTCCCAAAGTACATAGTGTTTTGTGTACTGCACATTTCGATACAATATATATATATATATATATATATATATATATATATATATATATATTAATAGAACACCACGAGAATTCAGGTTTGTAAAACATGCTGACATGAATACGACTTCAAGCAGTTTATGTCTGTCCGACGAAACTGGAGCTTACGTGTCTTCCACTGAAAGCGTGTAAAAATCAACAGGAATATGCCATGGGCTCCTTTTCCACTGGGCCCCTCAATTGCAGCTTGCTGTGATTGCATTTATTTTTTAGTTTACCTCATGGATGTTTTATCCTTGTAAACTGAATAATAATCTCCTTCATATGTATTATCTATTTTTGTATATCTTAGTTGATTGAATTGTTAATGATTTAAAATTTAATTAATCGGCTTGCTGTGTATTCTATATTTTTGTATAGCTCAACTGATTGAATTGTTTATGCTTTCAAACTGAATTAATCTGCTTGCTGTACATTGTATGTTTTTGTATAGTTCAAGTGCTTGCTGTGTATTGTATATTTTTGTAGAGCCATCAACATAGCTCAGTCGGCAGACTCACTTGTCTGGTGATTTGGATTTGTGCTTGGGCTGATTATCTGGCTGGGTTATTTCAGAGGTTTTCCCTAACCGTATGGCAAATGTCAGGTAATCTACGGCGAATCCTCGGCCTCATCTCATCTCGCCAAAAAATTGTGTAACTCTAGTTCCACATCTAAAAGCTTTAATGTTAATCTAGCTAAGCTAAGATGTATGGCATAAAATGTTTCTGCATGGGTTTACTGACGACTATTAAAAATAAAGTGTTAGTAAAAATGAGATATACGAGTTATTGCGATATAAAATAAGATTCATAAGATGCAGTTATCCTGGACTACCCTTTCCGTTTCATCCTATAGAAACCACGCCCACTTCTGTACATGTTCCAGAGCTTGAAACTTCAATGTCAATGTGAGGTGTGTAGAAGAAAATATTGCGTGGCTTTTCCTTCCCACTGGTAAAAATGGGATATGTGAGTTATTACATTATAAAATAATATTAACAAAATGCAATATTCTAAGCATTCTCTTTCATTCTCGTCCTGTAGGAACCACGTCCACTTGTATCCACATCTTTAATCTTCGATGTTAACGTAAGGTGAATGGAATGAGTTTTCTGACAGCTATTAAAATAAAGAAGTGTTAGTAAAATGGAATATATAGGTTAATGCGATATAAAATAAGATTCGTGAGTAGCAACATGTTCTATACAGTCACTTTCTGTATTATGCTATAGGAACCACGCCCACTTCTCGACTAGTTAAAACATGGCGGACATAGGTTCAAAAGTTTCAAAGATGGCGGCGCAATCGCCACTCTATATTCTACTTCTAGCTCGTTGGAATATCCTCATTCTCTTAAAATTTCTCACGTTAATACTCAAAGTTTAGTTTCGCACATCGATGAAATTCACGCAATATTTACACCTTTGAATACTCATGTTATATTAATATCTGAATCCTGGCTAAAACCGTCATTAACTAATGCTATTGTTCATCTGAATGGGTATACGTTAATTCGTAATGACCGCTTACGTAGGCGAGGAGGCGGCGTTGCAGCTTACGTTAGGTCAGACCTAAGCCCCAAAACTATTTATCCTCCTCCTAGTGAACCTACTGCTCACGCTGAAATGTTACTCGTGGAAATCAATTTATCTTTCTCTAAATGTCTTATCTGTGTTATCTATCAACCGCCCAGCATAAATGACATAGCTTCTATTGAAGCAGCTTTAGTCAATGTTCTTCCTAATTATGAACACATTGTAATGATGGGTGACCTCAATACAAATCTCATTGCAACTGAAGACTACTACTACTGACAGTTTTCCAATCGTGTAATATGACTGTACTTCCCCTCAAACCGACACATCACACTCAGCATAGTGAAACACTACTTGACGTTATAACTACAAATAATCCTGACTGTGTATTAAATCACGGTCAGTGTGCAGCTTCAGGCATATCAGGTCACGATATAATCTATCTCACATATTCTCTCAAGTGTCCCAAGCCAGCGCACAAAATGTAACATTCCGTGACTTAAAACGCATTGACGATACAGCATTAGCTGCAGACGCGCTGAAAGTACCGTGGCATATAATCTGGACGTTACGGAGAGTAGACGAAAAAATTGACCGACTTAATGAATATATGTTATCGTTATTCGACAATCACGCGCCCATTCAGACGAGACGTGTTAAGAGAGCTCCTGCCCCCTGGATGACTACTGAAAGCAAAACCCTAATGACTTCTAGAGACGTGGCACATCGTAAGTACAGACATGATAAAACTGACGCAAATCTTCAACATTATAGACCAGGCCTGCAGAACTGTAGCTCTTGAGAGCACTGCTATACCCCCCTTTCTTACCCCACCCAACTTTTCTACCAGCGCGGTCATGACGTTCTAGTTACGCTCGGCTGCATTAACATTCATTCGCAGCAGCAGGTATACAATAAGCTATCAAGAATTTACAAATGAACAGATAATAAAATCCTTAGTAACATATCTTTAGAAAGTAAGAGAAAAATGAACGAGGGAAATAAATAAATTAAAAGACATGTAAAATAAATTTTAAAATGCATGTGTGCTAATAATGTAAGAAGGTCTACCTATGTGTATCGTCCTATTACCAGTAAAGCTGATTAAATCCACTTTTTGTGTAAAATAAGTTAAGTAAGGTCCCTGACATGTCTTTCCGTACTCTGTATTCGACTAAAATGAAATAAGTCCGAAATGTTGCTTGCAGGCAACAAACCAATTACTTTATTCGAAGAATTTATTACGATTTTTCGCATTAATAAAGTTTTAATTCCTGCTTTTTACAAAACTTGTATTACTGGTCTTAACTGGTTTTACTAATATAGGACGATAAATAAATTGTACGTTGATAAGTGATAGTTATATGACCGGATATCAATCCTGTCATTCAACATTGTAACGCACTCCAGTTAAATAAATAAATAAATAAATAAATAAATAAATAAATAAATAAATAAATAAATAAATAAATAAATAAATAAATAAATAAATAAATAAATAAATAAATAAATAAATAAACAAATGACGTCACATAACATTACAAGGGCATATTTATATTACATTACATCGCAGCACAGCTTATTTCACATAAACCACAGTATGTTTCCATTTCTTATTGTGGCGGCAGGCCGGAACAGACTACGCGCGCGTCCGAAGGAGCTGAAGCGCGGCGCGGCAAGGGGAAGAAGGCTACGGGCCGCGGAGCAGAGGAAACGTCTGGAAGTAGAATGTTTTGGAAACTCGGAGGCTTCGCGAAACAAAACATATGAGAACGTGTAAACCACATAAATAAAAGCGCGAGCAGCCTTCAGCAGGGAGTCAGTCAGTTGAATTAGTAGCGAGAGAGCGAGTCAGCCTTGGGCAGGAAAACAAGCACATACTCGCGCTAATGGATCAGCATGCTGAAGAAAAGCATATGCTCGCGTTAGTGGATCGCCAGGCTAGAGAACATGAACAGATAGCTGCCCAAGAGGTTCGACGGGCCACGGAAAAAACGACAACAGAATTAAGGACCTCATATATTGGCCCTGTGGAATCAACGCCTCCAGCCAGACATTCGAACTTCAAGACGCCGAAGTTCGACGGTACGACGTCTTGGACGATCTTCCGCCGCCAGTTCGATGTTACCGACATACATAATGGGTGGACGCCAGTGGAGAAGACTACCCAGCTGCTGACCGCGCTTCAGGGACAGGCGTCGGAGATACTCCACAACGTTCCAGAAGATGGAACAGCCACTGAGATAATGGAGGCCTTGGAGGGACGCTATGGTGACCAACTTGCGGCAGCATTTAGGACCCAACTGGAAACGAGGGTCCAACAGTCAGGCGAGTCCCTACAAGAATTTGCGATGGCGGTAGAACAACTGGCCCGTAAGGCCTCAGGGGCCCACCTCCTAACTTCGTCGCTGGAGAGGCGGCCTACACCTTCGGCAGTGGATTTCGGGACCCCGAAATCAGACAACTACTCTTGACTGAGCATCGCACATCAACGAAGGTCTGGCGGGGGCCCTCAGGATGGAGACGGCCAAGTTGACAGCGAAAGTCTCAACACCGCACAGGATTAGGAGCGTCACGGCGGCCGATGTTGAGGGACGCCAAACCGAAGCCACCCGAGCGACAGAGACGAGGAGCGCCCACCTGCTGGTCCTGCGGCAGACCCGGACACTTAAGGAGGAACTGCGAACGATCTGGCCACAGGCAGGAGAGAGAGAGGTAGCCGACGTCGAGGGGAGCCAACAGAAGTCACCGGAGAACGGAGACGACGGGTGCACACCTGCTGGTCGTGCGGCGAACCTGGACACTTGAGGAGGGACTGCGAACTATCTGGCCACAGGCAGAAGAGAAAGAGGTAGCCGACGTCGAGGGGAGCCAACAGAAGTCACTGGAGCGATGGAGACGACGGATGCCCACCTGCTGGTCGTGCGGCGAATCTAGACACTTGAGGAGGGACTGAGAACGATCTACTGAAACTTCACTTTCCACCCTGAAATAAATAATGGTTTATTTAACAACGCTCGCAACTGCCGAGGTTATATCAGCGTCGTTGGTGTACCGGAATTTTGTCCCACAGGAGTTCTTCTACATTCCAGTAAATCTACTGACATGAGTCTGTCGCATTTAAGCACACTAAAATGCCATAGACCTGGGTCGGGATCGAACCCACAACCTCGAGCGCAGAAGGCCAGGCCTTCACCCTGAATTATGGGTGATGCAACACTACAATTTCGAACTATACGAACGACAGATACGGCAGAATGTTACCACAATTGACTGCAACATGAATTTTGTAAGATATATCCACCTATCTTCATGGTTGTAGGTGTATTAAAACATTGACTACATATGAGGTGCTACAAATTCGAGAAACAGAAATGGGAACAACAGTAAAAAAAAACGGAATGGGCAAACACGTATGAATCAGTATGACCAATACACTTCAAATTAGATATCCTGTATACAGTGCTTGAGGAGCATGGGATATCAGGAATAGGTGAGCACATATTTAAATTTTCACTACAGTGTTGCCATGCGACGAAATGAAAAATATTTATGTGCTGAAATAAAAGAAATATTACACTGCGACAAAAAGATTGATGGCCTATTACTTTTATTATATTTTTAAGTCGGACACTGTGTAGTTAAACCTTCTGCATTTCTTAGCTAATTCCTTGAACACATAATTTTCATTCACAGAAATTTTCTCATGTATGTATGTATGTACATGAGATTCAGTCCATTAAGGCGTTTCACCCTGTGCTGTTTCTAAGAGAGACCTACGTTTTCTTTGTGATGAAAATGACTTTTCAGAAGTAGGGCTACGCGTAGTTACAGGGAGAGTAGCCATTATTGTGAACATGTTTGTAATACTGGAAGTAAGTCACTGTTATAATGTTGCATAGCTTCAACGAAGTTTAGTTTTTTTTTCTGAGATGCTCTGGGGAGGTTTACCGCCAAAACACCCCCCTCGCTGCGCCAGTGAATATATTATGAGCACGCTGTAATCTCTCAACAAGGTTACTGGTTACATTTGTCGGCAAGGAATCACAATAATCCAAATGGGGCATCACAAGCTTCTGAATAAGTGCTTTTTTAGGGTAAATGGTAGAAATTTCCTCATGTGGTTCAAAGAATGAAGCAACGAGAATATTTTCCTACATATGTATGTTACCTAACTATTCCAATTTAGGTTATTGTCCATAAAGAAACCAAGATGTTTAAAGGTTTCTGGATATTCTATTGATTTACCATTTAGCTTTGTGTGTGGTAAGTTATCGTAAGATTGGCAATAACAAAAGTAACAATAAATAATAACAATAATAATAATAATAATAATAATAATAATAATAATACACTCATTTCATATCAATAATTTATACATAAATGCAAAATATTTGGAATATTACACTCAGAGAGAAATTAGTATATTGATTCTCTTTCACTGAATGTCGACCAAATAGAATATTTGTAGAATACGTGTAAGTAATGAATGCCTTGTGTTGATGTAAACAAGTTCTCTAGCGGTTTATAAGTTCTCAAGTCCATGGCAGAATAAGTTAATACACTTACCATGGCATTCTCATCAATTGAGTCCAAACCCATTACTGTGACGTGGAAGTGCACCACAGTAGGACTTCCATCCTTCTTCGGAGGCCTCATCTTGTCATATAGCTTCGGGTCTTCTGGCAAGATGTCGTTGAATGTCAGGCTTGTAATCCTAAATCAGATCAATTACATAACAAAAATTGAAAATATTATTAAAGTGGGAAAAATATAAAGGCTGGAGTATAAAAAAAACTGTTTGAATTGTTGCACAATGCCATAAAAATCAAAAGTGGTAACACGACTGTTTTCTCGATGTGCCAACTTACCAAACGAATTATTATTATTATTATTATTATTATTATTATTATTATTATTATTATTATTATTATTATTATTATTATTATTATTATGATCATCATCATAATCATCTCTATGCCACTTCATTTTTAACTTTACAGAGTGATGGCCTTTTCTTTTCAAGAGTTTTATTTCTGAAACCACATAGGCTACCTACTAGTGAATTCTAATTAATTAAATTACTTTTAATTTTAATACAGTTCAAAGACACCCATATCGGTGTTCGAGTTAATATTATTTTTACTTCCAAAAATATCTTTCAGATTAAAGCATTATCTTTTTCGTTCGGAAACCGAACCTTATTTTTAGGAAACAACATTCTGTGTACGGTCGCAATTAATTTTAATACTAACAGAATTTGTTTCGACGCTATGAAAAAAAGTGATTCAGAAGTCACGATCGTTCATTTTATAAGACTACAATGTGGAAAACCACAAGTAAAGTTAAACGATCGCCCTTTAATCACCATATTTCACTCAATTTGTGATATACACTTAACTTTCTGTACCAAAATACTTGGCAAAAGGCAGGTTATGACAATGGCATTCTAATATCATCGTTTCAAAATGTAATTAGTATGGTTTTTTATATTGGACTACTTGAATGCGGAAGTGATGCTGAATGTGAAAAAGTGACTACAGTCAGATGTGCATATTGTTCAATTCCACGTTTCTTTGACAACTTCATTAAAATCTCACACCTGCACTTTGAAGACTGAATAGCTGTGCAACACCATCAGTCAGTAGAAAAAAGTTTATTGTTCAGGTATCATAATTATGTTAAGCAGATATTTTCTGACACTGTTGAAAGAAATGAAGCAATATAGCCACAACATTGAAATGTGTGTGTTTTTGATCTATTATATATTCTTTGCATTATCAAAGTTCATCTCTTAGACCTTCAAAGAGAACAGGAGATCATTCAAATGTCCCTCGTGATAAGACACGAAGTTTTGAAAGTAAATGACTCATACCATTGTTTTCGGGATGATTTATATTATAAGTATGTTTTTGTGCGGATCTGAATGTTCGAGATCAAGTATAGCCTTTGTGAGCCATGACGGACGGCAGAGTGCACTCAAAAAGAAATCGGAAGAACTGCAACCCGACCTCATTTTGCTGCCCATCTCGATTGCAAAATGTCGCAGTGTATTTCAGGCACTATTCCGACTTTTTTTTTTTTTTTTGCACATTGCCGTCCATTTCGACTGCATTTGTAGTTCTGCTGACCGCACCGTGCTTTCCATTTCGTATGCATTTCACTGTTTGTATGGAGTGCGAAGAAGCATTGTTATTGTTCCTCTTGAGAGCAAGGAAGAGGCGTAGGAAAATTATAAAGTTTTGGGTACATCCAATTTTACGAAACAGAAGTCAATATGATCATTTCTATAATTTTTTTCAGAACTTAGACGGTATGAAGACATTATTAATTATTTTACGATGTAAATTGCTTCTTTTGATGTATTCGCTAATATTTTAAGAGACGAAATTCAACGACATGCCACACCGTTGCGAGTAATTCTATCCCATACTGAAATAAGATTATTAAGTGAGGTATGAAATAAAACAGATAGTTTATTTTACGAGGAATGCTTGTATTACGGGCCAAGCGGAGGCAAAATTGTGCGCTGCGCAGGCGACCTTGGCCGTGACGTGTCCTGCACGAAGTTCCGATTGCCAATGTATCTTGATTCAGTTGAGTTTGAAGTTCGCTGTGGTATACACGTATCTTGTGAGAAAATGACGTATGCTATTGAAGAACGAATTTATCTAGTGGAGTGTTACGTAAAGAAAAGCAATTATAGCAAATGCTTTCGTAGATTTGTGGCAAAATTTCCCAATTCAAAATTTCCTACACAGTCTTGCGCTTCGGAGTTAACGAAAAAGTGACGTACAACAGGTTCAGTTTGCGACAAACGTACTCAGCCTAAGCGACATGTTTTAACTGCAACATATTTAACAAATTCTGTGGGTCAGCTCACAAAGCAACCAAGCTAATTAAATTCCGAACATAGACTAAAATTTGTGCAGGAAATCAAGCAAACAGATTTTGCCCCTAAAATACGGTTCTCCAAATGTTTACAATGGACACCGTAATTCACAGCTAATGTTTACGACTGATGAGGTGTGGTTTTATCTCAATGGTCATGGAGTGATGAAAATCCGCATATCGCACAGAAAGTCCCGTTGCACAGTGTTGTGAGGTTAGTGCGAGACGAATAATCGGACCAAAATTTTATAACACAACCAGAGCGTTTAGAATAGAAAGTGTGGTAACTCGGAAAGGGTCTAATGGGACTTTTAAACCCCCTGGTGTCGGCAAAGCAACTGAGCGTGACGATCGTTTTCCTCTTCATACGGTAAACAGAGCAGGTAGAACTAGCTCTGCTATGGAATTAAAGAGAGATTTCTTGTGGTGTTCCGGTGATTTTTATGTGAGCGAGTAGTAATATGCCTAATTGTTTTGTTCTTGGTGTAAATCCGAATATATAATTAGTAAGGAAGTAAGAATTTTCTTTATTTCACTCAACGAATAGGTTATTTTTCAGAAGTGGTGTACAGCAATTCCACAAAAACAGAAAACTGTATGCTCTTCCTTATATCTGTGTGATATCCATTTTTCTGCAGTTTTGATAGTAAGAGTCGATAAATTTATTATTGACAGTCAAGAGGTAGAACTTCCACGGAAGAATTGGCGACCAAAACCGGATGCCATACCACATATTTTCCTGATACCTTACAAAATGAAAAGAAGAAAAATTCTCCAACCAAGAGGACATCAATCCTTTCCCATAACTAGGAACCGGATTTAAATGTAATTACATATTATATTCCTTTCAACCTAACAACATAAATATAAATAACAAATCTTTGCGAATCTTGTAATTACCATTAATATATTAAAAATTTGATACTACATATTTTTACATATTTACCCCACATTACATATTATGGCTTGGTATTACATAAATCTACATATTTAGGGTTTTTATTCATTTTTACTTCTCTAAAAAGAAAAAAAACTTATGCTGGAGAAGTTTACAATTTGAAATACACAGATTTAAAAATCCTTTTTACCTACCAATGAAAGGATATATTTCGGGACGGAATATAACGTCCTTAGTTCCAGGAAGTAATAGAGGCACTCACCCCATACCGTAAATGAGTGAAGAAAAGGCAACCTTTTTCATACAGCTACCTTGTATTGTAAAAATCACTCAAAGTAGCGTTGCCTCCATGCGGTGGGTGGAGTGGGACGAGGACGACATGATTTGTCTCGAACTATGATTGTTCTGCACACGTCTAACATTCCATTCCCATGCAACTTGCAACCTTACCCACCCGTGTCAAGTCTGACATGAGCCGCAATAAAGTAGTCGACTTTTGAAAAGAAGCTAGAGTAAAGGAACAAACTGGAAAGATGTTGAAAGATTAAAATAAATAACTTTCCAGATTATTGCTTGACCTCTTTTCTTTAAATTTAGAACTATATGAAAATGGGATTTTCCGAGTAATTAGGAAGTATGGTTCTCGGCTGGAATAATCCTACCTTTGTGAATGAGACAGGAATGTCACTTTTCAAACGACAGTTTGTAAATGCCTATAGTTTGAGAAATTGCTAGGTACTTTGTTTCTTACAGGAAGCAGCTAAAATGCGTGTGCCCCACATCTCTTATTTTCTCCTAATCCAATAAAGCGAGACAGTGCTTGCAGTACTGTTGTGTCATTCATTTCACTCAGTTCTCTAGTTTTAGTACTTCCAGTATAAAGTAAAAGTAAGTTTATCTACTGCTTTTAACTACCTAAGCTGGCCCCTGTATCTTCAACCCCAAAAGACAAAAATAAAATCATGGATTGCGATGGACGAAGCTTTCACTACAGATGGAAAAATAGTAATGTGTCAAGTATGTGGTAAAAAAGTCGGTTGCTCTATGAACTCACAACCGGAGAGTCTTACCTATCCTATACTTACCAGATATTGATATTAAATATTTTCATGGTTTTACATATTTTGGTACATATTCGCCTAGCCGTCCACTGGCACCGTGAACGGCCGGCAGAAGAGCCGATTGATCGTCCACTGGAGCCGACGCTTGGCTGTCAATTACCAGTTGCATGTCCTCGTGCTACATGCTTAAACTTAATACACACATAGGCCTGCCGGTCTGAAGTTCCGCTCGGGCGCGGGTTCGATCCTCGCTTGGGCTGATTACCTGGTTGGGCTTTTCCGAGATTTTCCCCAACCGTAACTTGAATGCAAGGTAATCTATGGCGAATTCTCTGCTTATCTCGCCAAATGCCATCTCGCTATCACCTATCTCATCGACGCTAAATAACCCCGTAGTTGATACAGCGTCATTAAATAACCAACTAAAAATTACATACATACGTACATATATAAATACAAATGGCTTTTAAGGAGCCCGCAGGTTCATTGTCGCTATCACATAAGCTCGTCATCGGTCCCTATCATGTGCAAGATTAATCCAGTCTCTAACATCTTATTCCACCTCCCTTTTTTATTTTTTTTTTTATTTTAGTACGTTATTTTACGACGCTTTATCAACATCTCAGGTTATTTAGCGTCTGAATGAGATGAAGGTGATAATGCCGGTGAAATGAGTCTGGGGTCCAACACCGAAAGTTACCCAGCATTTACTCATATTGGGTTGAGGGAAAACCCCAGAAAAAACCTCAACCAGGTAACTTGCCCCGACCGGGAATCGAACCCGGGCCACCTGGTTTCGCGGCTAGACGCTCTAACCGTTACTCCACAGGTGTGGACTCCACCCCCCTGAAATCCATTTTAATATTATTCTCCCATTTACGTCTCGGCCTCCCCAAAGGTCTCTTTCCCCCCGGCCTCCCAACTAACACTCTATATGCATTTCTGAATTCGCCCATACGTGTTACATGCCCTGCCCAACTCAAATGTCTAGATTTAATGTTCCTAATTATGTCAGGTAAGGAATACAGCGTGCAGTTTTGCGTTGTGAAACTTTCTCCATTCTCCTGTAACTTCATCCCTCTTAGCCCCAAATATTTTCCTAAGAACCTTATTCTCAAACACCCTTAATCTCTGTTCCTTTCTCAAACTGAGAGTTCAAGTTTCACAACCATACAGAACAACCGGTAATAACACTTCCTTATATACTGTATTCTATTTATTTTATTAGGTTATTTTACGACGCTTTATAAACATCTTAGGTTATTTAGCGTCTGAATGAGATGAAGGTGATAATGCCGGTGAAATGAGTCCGGGGTCCAGCACCGAAAGTTACCCAGCATTTGCTCATATTGGGTTGAGGGAAAACCCCGGAAAAAACCTCAACCAAGTAACTTGTCCCGACCGGGAATCGAACCCGGGCCACCTGGTTTCGCGGCCAGACGCGCTGACCGTTACTCCACAGGTGTGGACCTGTATTCTAAGTTTCAGATTTATTGACAGCATACTGGATGACAAAAGCTTTTCAATGGAATAATAACAGGCATTTCCCCTATTTATTCTGCGTTTACCTCCCGAGTGGCATGTATATTTGTTACTGTTGCTCCAAGATATTAGAATTTTTCCATCTCTTCGAAGGATAGATCTCCAATTTTTATATTTCCATTTCGTACAAAATTCTGGCCACGAGACATAATATATACGTTGTGTTTTCGGGATTTACTTTCAAATTTATCGGTTTATTTGCTTCAAGTAAAATTTCCATGTTTTTCCTAATCGTTTGTGGATTTTCTCCTAACATATTCACGCCATCCGCATAGACAAGAAGCTGATGTAACCGTTCAATTCCAAACCCTCTCTGTTATCCTGAACTTTCCTAATGGCTGGCGTATACGGACACTGCTGTAAGTTTCACCGAGACACATTTTAATTAATCGAACTAGTTTCAATAAGAATATTATATAAAATTTCTCCCTTAATCGAGTCATATGCCTTTTTAAAATCTATGAATAACTGATGTACTGTACTCTTATAGTCCCATTTTTTCTCCAATATCTGTCGAATACAAAGAATCTGATCAATAGTCGATCTATTAGTCTAAAACCGCACTGTTGATCCCCAATAATTTCATCTACATATGGAGTTAACTTTCTCAAAAGAATATTGGACAAAATTTTGTACGACGTTAACAAAAGTGGTATTCCTCGAAAGTTACTACAGTTAGTCTTGTCCCCTTCTTAAAAATAGGCCAAAATTATGGACTCCTTCCAGTGTTCTGGTACAATTTCCTTATACTTTTGTTATTGTTGTTATTATTGTTATTATTATTATTATTATTATTATTATTAGTATTATTATTATTATTATTATTATTATTATTATTATTATTATTATTATTATTATTATTATTATTATTATTATTAGATGAAAGTGGAGGACATGTTACTATTATTGAACAATCCCTACCTGATGAGGAGACGGAGGGCGAAACGACGAAAATATAGGGTATATCCGATGCTTAGAGGAAGTTGACATCTGGGAAGTTTCATCATCTACGCCTACACAATAAACTTCTACAGGATAGTGCTATGTTTTTCGATTACTATCGGATGAATGTTGATACATTTCAATAGCTATATTTTAAATGTAATTCGTCAATCAATCTCAAAATGGTCAAATTTCAGAGAAGTTGCACCACCTGAGAAACGTTTGCCAGTGATCTTAAAGTAAGTAGTACATGAATAATAATTTTTTAAGCCCTAATATTTTATTTCACTTGTTTAACAAAAAAAAAACACAAGAACTAATTAATTTTTCGGCGTTCATGGCCAAATTTATGGAAACAGTCACCCTTGTTGCCCTGTTCGGCCGAATGAATTGGATCTAACCGGCATTCGGCTGTCTTCGGCCGCAAACGGCCGAATAGGGCGAGTGAAATGGACGCGCCTATGCATTCTCTTGTTGGATCATTCGGCCGTGTACGACCGTAAACGGCCGAGTTGTTATTCGGCCGAATTCGGTTCCAGTGGACGGCCAGCCTTCAGCTTATTTTTCTTACATAAATATGTACATATTTCACACCTTGATATTACATAAAAATCCGGTCCCTACTCATAACAATGTACCCTTACGAAATACCATCTAGCTATGACCAATTCCATCGATGCCAAATAACCAAGTAGTTGATACAGCATCGTTAAATAACAAAGTAAAGAAAGAATTGGGCGTGACAAGCGAAAATCAGAACAATATAGTATCTAATCTCGCGCTTGTGTGCATGTGTCTGGTTACGTTGGCCGCAATTCCTTCCAGCGAATGAACGTCAGACTAGCATTTCAGCTTTTTGTGCGAGTTTGTCAAAATCGATACCTTTTAGAGCTATAAACTGTGATCGGTTCGAGGGAAGTGAAAGTACAAAAGAATTCACAAGGTGAAAGAACGACCTTGCAGATACACTGAACTCAAAGACTCCCTCCTCTGCCCTGTACAAAGCATTCTAGCATTACACGGATTTAGAAAATATATTACACGTAATTGGCAATACAAAGAACACGTTTGCCTAAGAAAAACCCTTGAATTATTTATACAGTGACAATTCAGAGCATTCACGAAATATAGTAATTCTAGTGGGATAGCAGATTTAAATATATTCTGACAGAAAAAAGTTAATCAGGATTTTCTATAGCGGCATTTCGGAATTAGAAAATGATTGTCTTGTGATGTTCACCATAGACTTAATACATCTTAACATTTTTCAATCTATGTGCTGTATTCGAGCGATAATTGTGAACTCCTAATTGAATCCAAGCATCTACTTCATTAAATGTACGAGTACATGCTTAATTATTAATTATCTTATTTTTAATCATAGCACTTCAGTCGTAATTTCATTAACACAAGTACATTATAATGCTGCTTAATCTGGTTTATAATTATATTGCATTTGTTTATTACGTTCCACATCATAAGAGGTTTCTATTCGAGCATATGAGAAAGTAATAGCTCTCATGGAAAAGTCGTTAATTTAATATTATCCAGTAAGTATCATACAACTAGTTAATGCAGTGCTACTAAATTATTTTAATTTTACAAAACAAAATAACCTAGATATCTAAAAAGATCAAAACTTGCATTAGCATAGATATAATATCGAAGCTTAATTTGTAAGTGTGAGTTGCACGTAATATTTCTTATTTCTCCTGAATTACGTATAAACCAGGTAAAACTGCAACTAATGAGTAAATAGTAGATAAAAAGCTATTGGTGAAAACATATTGTCTCATTTATTATATTATATTCTTTCTTTTGTATAAAAAACTATAATTTCATGTTAATGCATACTTTATAATGCCACAAAAATATTCATTTTTGAGTATTTATGGCTAAAACCAGTTTTCGGTTGCTTATTATATTTACTATTCGGGGTGTATTATATAACTCACGATTTATTAATATAGTAATATTACATTTTAAATAAGTAAAATATTGTAACAAACTACTTTATAATACATTCTTATTTAACGGCTATTTTTAAAAACCTTTTGCATTCGCTCGAATAACACTTCTGAAACTGCGGTCGGAAAACAGGGCTAGCGCCACTCGGCGATGAATCACTGAACTAGAGGAAGTAACGTCACTTTCTATTCTACCTGCTCTGACACACTTGTGAATACAGATGTGTATGTGAATACAATACTGCTTCCATTTTTCAGCCAGACTACAAACGAGTAAAAACAATACTGTTATTTTTAACAGAAAAATGCTACCCCATATACTGCCGAACGTTCAGTGGACACCATAAAGAAAGTTTTGGGAGACCGCATAATAAGCAGAGGTTTGTGGCCCCCTAGAGCCCCTGATCTCAGTTACTGTGATTTTTATTTTTGGGAAAACTTAAAGCGTGAAATGTTTGAAATATTGCATGATCGCTCGGAGAAAAACCAGGGGAATGGGTGCAATAAGTGAGTAAGCTACAGAAGCAGTGGTTGTTGTTACACAACTCGACACGCGACTAAGGAAGCAGCTTGCAACTTTGCTAGAGTACGTCACTTAAACGTCCCACTCACGATCTATGTTTATTTTCACTAATAACATGTCATTCTTGTCAGTCTATTATTATTATTATTATTATTATTATTATTATTATTATTATTATTATTATTAACCCGGCAGTGAACGGGTCATGAAAAGTTACGTAACTGCACGGGTTGGGTCTCTCAGACCCATTTTTATAGATATGAGAGATAGGAATTTACCCACAGAGACTACAAGGTTAGATATGCAGAGAGTGAAAGAGAGAGTGGGCGTACCTGTTAGGAAACTCTGCCGTGGTATAAATGGAGTGAGGTTGTAGCTTTATGTGGTTAACCGATCAACGAATCGCAGTGCAATGTAAACAAACCAACTGCCGGGGCAAACGCTGAAACCTATGCACGAGAGGCATATCCCATCCCCATTCAATTGCTGCGATACAGAACACATTTCAGTTGTAACCTGACCATATCTCAGGCTTCACGTCATTTATGACGTACCGACAGTCTATGCACAACTAACCTAATATCCTCTTGTTGTGGTATAAATTCTTACCTTTCATTATAGTACAATAATAAAAAAAAAAATAAAAATAGTAACACTGACAAATAATGTGCAAAATATGGACTAGTGTTGAGCTCTAGGTATAAGGTTGTGTAGACTTGCGGTACATTGTTAATATTCAGTTAATTATGTTATTAATATTTGGGAGCGTAAAAATACAAAATATTCACATATCACATCAAAATATCAATTTTTCTAATGTTTGTAATAAAATGACAATGTCGAAATTGTCATATGTGATAAGAATGATTCTAATAGCAAGAAAGGTTCTTAGATATTTTTCTCCTTCGTGCATTTTTCACTGCCGAAAACTTCTCGCAAATCACTGCGCAGGTAGTATTCCTTTGAATTCGGTTACTGTAAGACTCACTCTTGTAATTATACATGGATTCATTTTTTGTAGGTTATTTTACGACGCTTTATCAACAGCTTAGGTTATTTAGCGTCTGAATGAGATGAAGGTGATAATGCCGGTGAAATGGGTACGGGGTCCAGCACCGAAAGTTACCCAGCATTTGCTCATATTGGGTTGAGGGAAAACTCCGGAAAAAATCTCAACCAGGTAACTTGCCCCGACCGGAAATCGAACCCGGACCACCTGGTTTCGCGGCCAGACGCGCTAACCGTTACTCCACAGGTGTGGACACATGTATTCATCATTCATGATTTGAACGTCAGCAATAAATGCCTCTGCATCTCAACAGAGTAGAGAAATCAATGAAGTCTGACGGCTGTAGTTCAGTTTGGCGGAAACGAGCAGCAAATGACTGAAGCAGTCGGTTTCGACTTCAAAAGCTGCGCCATTCAGTTACATGAGCGCAGCCCGTGTTGGAATCCCAGCCGGGTCAAGTTACATAGTTTGGTTCTTTTTCCGGGGTTTTCTCTCAACCCAATATGAGAAAATGCTGGGTAACAGTCGGTGCTGGACCTCGGACTCATTTTATCGGCATTATCACTTTCATTTCATTCAGACGCTAAATACCTTGAGATGTTGAATCAGCGTCGTAAAGTAACTCACTAAAAAAAAAAAAAAAAGACGCGGCTGCAAACCAACTGCACAGGTGACGTAACAGCGGCGCAGTCGATAATCCATTAAAGCTGTTGTCCATACTGGACTAGTCACTTTTCAACATATTCCGTGAGAACTGGTTTCAACCGAAACATCCGATTTCACCATAATCTTTTAATGTAGCTCTTGGAACTTGGAACGCCTTAGATGCTTAGATGCCTTTACCTCCCTGGCAGCTATCATTGCATAGTTCCCGTTGTCCAATATGAAAATACCAGAAATAAAAAATGGCAATATCATTATTGAAATTTCGCGAGATGAGAATAGCGTTCCGAATTTAGTCCTAAAGACGAAATATATATACATGTGCACTACAAACGTATGGTGGCATTTTGTTCTTGTATGTATGCTGCAATATCCGGTCCGCCGACTGTGTAATCTTACACTAGACACTCTAATCTATAGCATATGAAATACGTAGTTTGTTCTGTGAATATACAGAGCGATCAGATGAAGTGTGGACAGGAGCGACGGGGTTTTCACTGTGCGCTGCTGATGCTCTCGCGGATAGTGTAGTGTCGCGGTGATACAACCATACAAGTTTCCGTAACTATTGTAAAAAGTATCTTGCTTATCAACTTTATTGATGGAGGTGCTGAAACTGGCCGCCTTCGTTTTCCACACATTTTTGGCACCTCTTTATGAAATGTCCCAAACTCGCTGTAGTTCTAGTCGATTAATGCTGTTAATTTCATGACGGATATTACGTTTCAGTTCTTTCAGCGTGCGTGGGTTTGTCTTGTACACAGCATTTTTAACGTACAGGTATCCCAAAGATAAAAATCGCAGGAAGGGTCACAAATCCCTACCAATCATTCTGTCCTGCTGGAACACATGTTCAATTCTCGCATCGAAATATCGGCTGTTTGCGCTGTGGCTGTCTTGTTGGAAGAAAGCGAAATCACGCTCCCTGCCAGCTAATTCTCTAAAGAAATGAGTCAGAATGGTATGAATCAACTGTATTCCGAAAGAAAATAAGCCCTATAATTTTTTTCTCCGCTCATGGCGCACCATACACCAATTTTTTCGTCTTGGAGGGGTACTTCATGAACCAGCCGATATGAGGTTTCTCAGCACTCCAATAACGTTTGTTTTGCAAACACACAATCATAGAGGTGGAACCAGGTGGGCGCATTAGTCCGTTATGAATATTATTCAGCATCCACGTCTACGTGCAGGATCACCCAGTTGGAGAGCAAGTGTCTTAGTTATTTTATACGGCTGCAACTTTAACAATTTAGTAGCTTTTCGCAAAGAGCCATAAGAAATTCGTTCTTATGAAAGGCCCCCAAGTGATTTTCTAGGAAACTGTTCCAATCGATTATCAATGTCGTCTAATGTTTTTTTTTTTTTTTCTGCGAGAATCCTATACTATTTGTTTTGTTTCTCAGGCGGAATACTTCCCGTTGCCTGAAATTTATTATAAAGATTATGGATTGTTGTATGCGATGGAATTTTTACACCCGGGAATCATGTTTCAAGCTATCTTCGTACTTGGCTAGCAGACTGGGTTAACACATTTACTTACTTATGGCTTTTAAGGAACCCGGAGGTTCATTGCCACCCTCATAAGTCCGCCACCATTCCATAACCTGAGCAAGTTTAATCCAGTCTCTACAACCATATCCCACCTCCCTCAAATCCATTTTAATATTATCCTTCCATCTACGTCTCGACCTCACCAGAGATCTTTTACCTCCGATCTTCCAACTGATAAATAAAAATATATAAACGTTGTTCAGTAGTAAACATCTGATTAACGATTACACAGTTCACATTTATTCATACTTTCACTTTAAATTCAGAAGAAAACACCGTATAGTAGATCGTAGCACGTAGTATGTACCGTATGACTCGCCAGTCACAGTGAAAACCCCGTCGCTCCTATTCAAATCTCATCTGATCGCTCTGTATAAGAAGAATAGTTTTCCAACTTCACAGATATTAAATACTTAACAGAAAATAACACTCGCTCCAACTGAACGTACACTTGCTACTGCAGAAAAAGAAATGGTTTCTACTGACCATCGCCAGGGTACAACTGTTGAGGATGAATTTAGGCAAGGGATCAAACATTGTGCACTATACCTTATGGTTGATAGAAATTGTAACTGATTTAGAATATCGTAGTTATTGTTGTAACTTCAATAATATTCTTATTACTATTATAGCTGTTACTACTACTATTATTATTACTATTATTATTATTATTATTATTATTATTATTATTATTATTATTATTATTAAGTTATTATTGCTGTTGTCATCGATATTATCGTTAATATCATTATATCATCTTCTCAAAAGATTGACTAGAAAGTATAAGCACTCACTCTGCAGAACACGATGTGGAGGTCATCATGAGCAGAAGCAAGAGCCAGGGAACTGCTGTCTTTCCGGGCCTCCACATGTTCACTGCAAAAGAACAGACACGGAGTATACAACGCAAGCCTGACCAATGCTAGACTACGAAAAGCATCGTATATATCTTTTCGCTGTAAGAAAAATCCTAATATAAACAATAGCACGTGACTGAAGTGAGGCTTCATTGGCCGCTGTTTGGCGCCATAGATTCTCAGTACGTGTTCCCGCCTACTGTTGTATATTCTGTTTCATGTTAAACATTTCCCGTTATTCGTCACATAGACCTAACCTCACTACTATGCATTCGTTTGCTTGGGAAACATTTACTTTATAATTACTGTAATTAAAACTCATTTAACTTATTATATACATTTAAGACTATTTGTTTTTCTCCGCTTTTGAGAGGGTTTCCACTCTTATGTTTAATAACCACACACACCGAGGATGCAGAAGCCATACTTCAGTACCACGTGCTTACGTAAACATCTACGAGCTCAAGTGACGCCAGTTTGTTACAAAAACAGACTACCTCGGTATTACTGTTTGTATTCATCCGCGTTCATAGTACATAATATATAAAAGTAGTTTTTCTTTTACATAGCGTTTTACATATGAGTGAAGTTATATGTTTCATTGTATTTAATAACTAGAATTCAATTTTTTATTTTCAAATAATACAAGATGATAGTTTCCAAATACGGACTATATTTTCCTGCGTCATGTGAGTGTTTCAACTGGGAGCCAATCACGGGTATGACAGCCACGTGCTTGTGTTTACATTAGGATTTTTCTTACAGCGAAAACAGTATAGTGAAGCTTTCCTTAAAAATGTCTCTCAATGGCATATACATATATATCTTACTAATGGTCCATTTAAAATATCCTGGCACATTTATACATGGTCTTGTGAAAAATACATCGTCAATAGAGGAAATCATACCGGATGCAGAAACATTATGTATGTACGTATGAAAAAGATTTAATATTTTCTGAATAGCAGGTACAACATTATGACTACGCAGTCCTCTCTATTGCATGATCCTCCACAACTCTTCAGTTTCGATGTGGATGAAACGAGGAACATTAATTCAAGTAGTGTCGACAAACTCATATTATTTAAATTTTTAAATTAAACTATGGTTTATTTAACGACGCTCGCAACTGCAGAGGTTATATCAGCGTCGCAGGTGTGCCGGAATTTTGTCCCGTAGGAGTTCTTTTACATGCCAGTAAATCTACTGACATGAGCCTGTCGCATTTAAACACACTTAAATGCCATCGACCTCGGTCGGGATCGAACCCGCAACATCGAGCAAAGAAGGCCAGCGCTATATAAACTATACTACCGAGGGCGACAAATTATTTAAATGTAGAAAATTATTCTTCCCGCCTCTTATTCGTATAGGGAGCGGTCAGATTACCTTTCGGCCAGTGGACCGCGGAAGCTCACGCCGCGTGGTTGAGTCTGGCTCTCGGGATATTCGCCTCATAACTTTCCACTAATTTTTACGTATATTATGCATGCATGTATCTCTGAGCTGTGCCATCAGTTGACAGACACATCCAAGTCAACCGCCGCACTGGCACCAATTGTAACGGGCCGCGAGATATTGTCTTGAATTTTCTCAGTTTACTTTTCTAAGCATTTTTCACGAATAAATAATTTATAGTGCAAATATACTTAGAAGAGAAATATTCGTGATTGTGTCCAAAATCGCAGATCCAGATAGTCTCTAAGTTCTAGAATATTACCATATAACATCTGTGTAGCAAATGTCAGTGATCAAGTCACTCATTTTTTTTAATGATAGGCAATTTCTCAGATTAAAAGATTCAATATTCCGAAATTAAAGGACGAGGAAACTAAGCAACATTATCAGGTCGAAATTTCAAATACGTTTGCAGTATTAGCAAGTTCCGACGAAGTTGAGGAAGAGTTAGATGTTAATAGCGCGTGGGAAAATATCAGAGATAATATCAAAATTGCAACTGAGCAGAGCATAGGTTATTATGAAACTAAGAAAAAGAAACCGTGGTTTGATGAAGATTGTTGCATGTTAGTAGAAGGAAGGAACCGGGCAAAATTGAAATTCTTAAAGGATCCAGTTGAGGCGAATAGAGATAATTATTTCAATAAAAGACGGGAAGTAAATCGTACACTTAGGAATAAAAAGAGAGATTACTTGAAGGAAAAACTGAATGAGGTAGAATCAAATAGTAAAAATAAAAACATTAGAGATTTATATAAAGTCATAAAGGAATTTAAGAATGGATATCAGGCAAGGGTAAACGTGATCAAGGATGAGAATGGTGACTTGCTTTCAGACTCTCATTTAATCTTGAACAGATGGAAAAAACTATTTTGGACAACTACTAAATATACATAGGCCAAATAGAAATGATCGGGACAAAATTGAAATACAAACTGCTGAGCCATTTATACCCGAACCCACAATTTCTGAAGTCGAAATTGCGATAGAAAATCTGAAAAATTATAAGTTTCCAGGTACAGTATCATTCAAATTTCAGCAAAGTTAATACAAGAGGGTGGAAGGGCATTATCTAACGAAATTTATAAGCTTGTACTTGCTATTTGGGAAAAGGAAATTATACCAGAACAAAGGAAGGAGTCCATAATCGTACCTATCTTTAAGAAGGGGGACAAGATTAACTGTAGTAACTTTCGAGGAATATCAGTTTTGTTGACTTCATACAAAATGTTGTCCAATATTCTTTGAGAAGACTAACTCCATATGTAGATGAAATTACACTGGTCAACAATGAAAATGTTTCTTGCTCAAAAATAGCTAATTCTTATGTGTTTCCAACTGCTGAATTCAAATATCACCATAAAAATGACATATTAGCTCTTGCTTTGTAGATAAAGTGACATTTCATTTTTTAGAGTCAACACTTTCAGTTTGGGGGAAATTTTGTTTTGGGAGTTGGCACACCCGTCAAATAACAAAACACAAATGTTCTTCAACTGTTTGTAAGTTACAAACATAGGTATTGTTGCTGTCACTGTGATTTCATATTGTTTCTGCTGTAATTAATGCAGAATTTCTGGTTTGGAAGTGTTTTTAAAGCGTAAAATTTGTAAAAATGTCACGGAAATTGTGTGTTTGAAGTAGAAAATGAAGACAGTGTGGAACAAGAAAAAGAACCCAACAAGCCTTCCACATCCCAGGACCCTCATTTTGAGGAAAAAAGATGATAAACAGCACAGACTGAGTCAAGCAGAATTGAATGATCTCATTAGAGACCTTTACCTGTCAAAGGAGAAGGCAGAAATTCTAGGGTCTAGACTACAGCAATGGAATCTTCTCGAACATGATGTCAGTCTCTCACAGTACAGACAACGTCACAGGGATCTGCTTCCCTTTTTTTTTAGAAGAAAAACAATCTTGTTTGCTGCGACATTAATGGCTTGATGAAATGTTTGAATTTGAACCATGATCCAATTGAATGGAGGCTATTCATAGACTCCTCCAAGCTTAGTTTGAAAGCTGTATTACTTCACAATAGCAACCGTCTTCCTTCTATTCCTGTTGGTCATGGAGTTCACATGAAGGAGATTTATGCAAATATGACAGCCCTCTACGACTCAATCGAATATCATGATCACAAGTGGAAAATCTGTGGTGATCTAAAACTCATTGCTGTACTCTTAGGAATGCAACTGGGGTACACAAAATATTGCTGCTTTTTATGTATGTGGGACAGCAGGGATAGGAAATCACATTATATTCAGGCAGACTGGCCTGCAAGAAATCATAACCCTAGCGAGAAAAATGTTGTTGCCGAGCCTCTCGTGGACCCAAAAGATGTTCTTCTTCCACCCCTGCATATTAAGCTGGGTTTGATAAAATATTTTGTCATAGGTATGAACCAAGAAGGACAGGCCTTTAAATACGTAAGAGAGAAATTTCCGAAATTAAGTGATGCCAAAGTCAAGGAAGGTATTTTTGTCGGGCAACAAATTCGAGAACTTGTAAAGGATCCTGCATTTGACCAAGTTTTGGAGGGGAAAGTAAAGGAAGTTTGGGAAGCCTTCAAGGGAGTTATTCATGGATTTTTAGGCAACAAAAGAGATAACTACACTCAGTTGGTGACAGTGCACCTCCAAAAATACCATCAACTTGGATGCAAAATGTACCTTAAAATCCATTTTCTCCACTCCCACCTAGACTTTTTCCCTCCTAGTTGTGGAGCTTTCAGTGATGAACACGGAGGAAGGTTCCATCACGATATTTCTGTTATGGAACAAACATATCAGGGCCGCTGGAATGAAAAAATGCTTGAGGATTACTGCTGTCTTGGCGTAGGGATGCTCCGGAACTCAAAAGAGGCAAGCTAAAAGACGACGATCTCATGAAGCCACACATGATTCTCTTCAGACACAACCAACTGCCAGGTGTTCTTCCATAAATTTAGAACTCTTCGAATGTAACTGCCATTTAAAAAAATTAAATGCACTTTCAATGTTGTTGGCATATGTAATTAAAATGTATCTTTTCTCTTAATCCGTTAAACTGAAATACTTCCACCTAGTGTGTATCACAGAAACTAGAGCTAAGAAAAATTTTCCATTGTCATATTCGTTTTTCTCAACCCAAAATTAGTGAGAATTGACTCATGAAGTGCAAGAAACATTCAATTTTTTTTTTGGCCAGTGTTATTGGGGGATCATCAGTGTGGTTTCAGGCGTAATAGATCAACTGTTGATCAGATTTTTTTATTCGACAGATAATGGAGAAAATGGGAGTATTAGGGTACAGTGCATTAGTAGTTGTTGTAGGTTAGGTTATTTTACGACGCTTTATCAACATCTCTGGTTATTTAGCGTCTGAATGAGATGAAGGTGATAATGCCGGTGAAATGAATCCGGGGTCCAACACCGAAAGTTACCCAGCATTTGCTCATATTGGGCTGAGGGTAAACCCCGGAAAAACCTCAATCAGGTAACTTGCCCCGAACGGAAATCGAACCCGGGCCACCTGGTTTCGCGGCCAGACGCGCTAACCGTTACTCCACAGGTGTGTGCCAGTGCATCAGTTATGCATAGATTTCAAAAAGGCATATGACTCGGTTAAGAGAGAAGTTTTATATGATATTCTTATTGAATTTGGTATTCCCAATAAACTAGTTCGATTAATTAAAACGTGTCTCAGTCAAACGTACAGCAGAGTTCGTATAGGCTAGTTTCTGTGAGATGCGTTTCCAATTCACTGTGGGCTAAAGCAAGGAAATGCACTATCACCTTTACTTTTTAACTCTGCTCTAGAGTATGCCATTAGGAAAGCTCAGGATATCAGAGAGGGTTTGGAATTGAAAGGGTTACATCAGCTGCTTGTCTATGTGGATGACGTGAATATGTTAGGAGAAAATCCACAAACGATTAGGGAAAATACGGGAATTTTACTTGAAGCAAGTAAAGAGATAGGTTTGGAAGTAAATCCCGAAAAGACCAAGTATATGATTATGTCTCGTGACCAGAATATTGTACGAAATGGAAATATAAAAATTGGACATTTATCCTTTGAAGAGGTGGAAAATTCAAATACCTGGGAGCAACAGTAACAAATATAAATGACATTCGGGAGGAAATTAAACACAGAATAAATATGGGAAATGCCAGTTATTATTCGGTTGAGAAGCTTTTATCATCTAGTCTGCTGTCAAAAAATCTGAAAGTTAGAATTTATAAAACAGTTCTATTACCTCTTGTTCTTTATGGTTGTGAAACTTGGACTCTCACTTTGAGAGAGGAACATAGGTTAAGGGTGTTTGAGAATAAGGTGCTTAGGAAAATATTTGGTGCTAAGAGGGATGAAGTTACAGGAGAATGAAGAAAGTTACACAACACAGAACTGCACGCAATGTATTCTTCACCTGACATAATTAGGAACATTAAATCTATACGTTTGAAATGGACAGGGAATGCAGCACGTATGAGCGAATCCAGAAATGCATATAGAGTGTTAGTTGGGAGGCCGGAGGGAAAAAGACCTTTGGGGAGGCCGAGATGTAGATGGGAAGATAATATTAAAATGGATTTAAGGGAGGTTGTATATGATGGTAGAGACTGGATTAATCTTGCTCAGGATAGGGACCAATGGGGGGTTTATGCGAGGACAGCAATAAACCTCCGAGCTCCTTAAAAGTAAGTAAGTAAGTAAGGCAATTTTTCAGACTTAGAAACCTTTCAACATTCGGGAAAAAGAAAACGGCTGTTTATAGTCGATCGTAAAAATTGCCTGCTAGTCGATTACAAGGATGGACGGCGAATGATGTTCTCAAAACTAAACGGAGTAACGTGTGTTGCAGACGTCAATGACCAATTAGATGGGAAGTGTAAACTTTTTCTTTTTCATTTAAATTTTAGACTAAGGCAGTCTATATCCGGTTCTCGATACTGAATACTGTCTCTCCGTAAGTTTTGCATTGCAGCGTGTAAGTGCATGTTTCAAAATCCGAGTGTTGCGACTTTTTTTAAAGTAACAGGCGTACATATTTAAATATTAGTGTGAATAAAAGACAAAGGTCTTTGTTTAATTTTGGTAGGCCTATTAAAAAATGTCGTACTGAAGATGTTTGTGACGCAAGAACTAATGATGCATACACCTCGAAGTCCACAGAGCGATCTCCAGGGTAAGCAAATAGGGAAGAAAACTACCAGCACACAGAAGAAAAGGTCTGCGTTCACTCATAAGTATATGGACAAATACTTAAAATTTGACTACATACAATGCACTGACATTGACTAATTGCCGCAACCTCAATGTGTCATTTGTGCTACTGTTCTGGGAAATGAAGCTATGAAGCAATCGCGGCTTTTTCGATATCTCAACACAAAACATTCCGATTTAATCAACGAACCAATTGAATTTTTCATGCGTAAAAGAGATGCACTTAAAACAGAAAATAAAATTATTTCTGCCGTACTCAGATTATATGTATTATAGAAACAGATGATTTCAATTCACAGGATTCAGTCTCAGATATTATTGCAGATGTTGTTATAGTTTGAAAACGACCATTCCAAACATGACTATTCGGGGAGGGAAAACGTGTGGACTGTCAACCCTTTTGTTGAACAGAAAGAGACAGTCACTTCCCATGGAGAAATCCTTCAACTTCTTGAACTATAATCAAAGGACTGGAAAGTACTTTTAAATCTAGGAGTAATTCGAAATTCAGGATAAAAATGAGAAATGAATAGGCCTATCCAAATTTACATGAAATAGCAATCAGGTTTATTTTTTATTTTTCCACCACATCACACACATCTTTGTGAAACTGTATTTTCTGCCATGACTGTGCTTCAAACAAAACAAAGGAACCATCTGCAACGTTCTGGCTGTCACCGTTTGGTTATCACCTCACAATATTTAACAAGCTAACGAACAGAAAACGACAAAAGTCTTACTAGCGTTGCTAAAACTTAAAAAATTCCCCAGGTGTAATAAAATTGTAATAAATTCAACTTCTTCAATAACTTATAATTGAGGCGGTAGCCCATAGTCTACAGGCACTTTTTCGGGAGAATGTTTAATTCGATTCTCAGTTCTAAATCTACTTGCTTATGTAGTTTCGTTTCAATATCTTCTAAACAGAGGGCAGGGCAGCTAATTGAATGAACCCATGCACCATTGCGTAGTTGTGGAACTCAGCAAACAAGTGAGTCCAGCCAAGATGATCCTCTGCGGTGGCTGAGTGGTCAGACCTTCAATCTTTCGCGCAGGCGGCCCGGGTTCGAGTCCCGGTAAGGTCTGGGATTTTTTCATTGAAAAATCCATAGTGACACATGTGGCGGACAAGGTCGCAGTTGGGTTTTTTCTCGGGGTTCTCCCGTTTTTTCCCCATATTAGGCATTTAGCCTACATAATTTCGTCACCACTTCTCCATTTCGATATCATTCCGTAGCATTCACCGATCGCCAGCTGGCGACGCACGGAGGGTGCTGGCCTAGGGACGAGTGGGGTTGTCTGCTCGAAACCTGGGTACACACAGAACCTTAGTGTGGTCAGCCTGTGTGGCTTTGGGAATGCGCCACTAGAGGGTCAGCGCAATAGACCTTAACAAGTCGCAGTGCTGGGCCATAGTTCCCCTCTCCGTAAATTCCATCCAGGATGTACACTCAAGTGTAATTTATTTCTTTTATTTTATTGGGTTATTTTACGACGCTGTATGAACATCTAGGTTATTTAGCGTCTGAATGAAATGAAGGTGATAATGCCGGTGAAATGAGCCCGGGATCCAGCACCGAAAGTTACCCAGCATTTGCTCGTATTGGGTTGAGGGAAAACCCCGGAAAAAACCTCAACCAGGTAACTTGCTCCGACCGGGATTCGAACCCGGGCCACCTGGTTTCGCGGCCAGGCGCGCTGACCGTTACTCCACAGGTGTGGACCTCAAGTGTAAACTGCACTTTGAAGATAAACTTTGGAGGAGTGTGAATCCATTCTAGATTAATACTAAAAAAACCATTTCTATTCAGCATAATATCCATTAAATGCCAACAGTTATTATAAATTTCTTGCACTTTCCTTTTCATCACAGTAATATAAATTTAATGCAAAACCTTCAAGCTTTCAGCTTCATAAATGAAAAGAAATCTGTCCGTCAGAAGTTAAATAACAAATCAATATTCTGAAGAACGAAAAACTTTCTTACATTTTACAGGTCTTCATGAGGCTTTTAATTGTTAAGGAAAAAGTTAAAATGGAATATTTTCTTAAAATAGATGTTGTTGATATTCATAATAATTATTATTGATGTCTCTCCTCTCCTCTCCTCTCCTCTCCTCTCCTCTCCTCTCCTCTCCTCTCTTTTAACTAGTCACAAGTTATGTAATGTTACTATTTTGTTGAGTCAGATACACTTTGCAGGAATATGAAATGTATAGTATTGTCTTATTTTTTATGAAATTCCGTAGCACAATAAATTGTAAAACAGTTTCTTTAATCAAGAATTATCTACCGTTATTTCTTGGGTCAGATACACTTTGCAGAAAAATGAAATGTATAATATTTATCTTATTATTTTATGAAATTTTGTAGTGCAATAAATTGTAAAACTATGTTCATTTAATCAAGAATATTCTGCCGTGTTGGACTAGAAAATAAAGATTTTTTGAAGTGACTAAATAGCCAACGAACTTAGATTTCAAACTAGTACTGTTTCATCTTAACCAGCGTAGACTGGCTTCCGTGAATGCAAGTCACTTTAAATACTAGCACACAGAAAGGCTTTCTCGGCTCTCGCCTGGATTGGGCTTATAAAACCCGGGCTGAATGGACCAGTCTTAACTTTTAACTTGCTTTGTGGCTTCACCGGAACCCAAGCCTGACGGCAGGCAGTTACGGGCGTGAGTCTTGTCTGATTTGCCGGTGTCTAGCAAATAGGCAGAGTAGCTGACGCGCCCTTTTTAAACCCCACTAACTTGAAAAACACTGTAATAGCAAGAGATTAGATCTTGCTTCTTTGAAAAACACTGTAATAGCAAATGGTACAAGGACAGGTAGAACTTGATCCTTTGTAATAGCAAAAGGCACATGGAAAATATTAAAGGGAGAGGTACACTATTGGCCTGCAAAAATTTAGTGAAATTATTTTTTTTATGTATCAGCTACTATAAAAGCTAAATGAACAAAAGTTTTCATGCTTAATATACATAGATTACACTTTATAAAAGACTATTCAGAATACTAAAATAGCTAGTAATTAAATGTAAAAATAATATCAAACGTGCATATTTTTGTTATAACCGTAAAGCATTTACATAATAAAATATACAATTAATTAAATATCTGCATGATTCTTTTACTGGAATGTTTTAAAGACGTACATCAACAGCACAGTCTAGGATCTTTCACCTATTCCTTCAGGAAACATATTTTTCTTAATCAAAAATTTTAGAAAACGTAATATTGAAGGCAACGATTAAGAAAAAAATATGTAGGCCAATTTCTTGAAGGATTGGGTAGAAGCATTCCCAGACGTTTCGCTCAATTTATTACACCCATAGACATTTCGCCCCGAGTAATTAGACCCATTTTTTTTTTTTTTCGTTCTATGTGATTTAGCCTAGCCACATTTCACACATTTTAACAGAAATATTGACATACGTTTCCTGGGAAACAAATTCTAGTCACACTACACGATTAATTGAATCAAGAAGGGTCGGATGGTTATTGGTAAATAAAAATTATCTACATTACCTACATTCTGCGGATAAAAATAGAACAAGAAAATACTCTAGATGTGAATAACGGGACATTTCTTCCGCAAGGTGAATAACAAATTATGATGTACAGACTGCGGCCTAGGGTCACCGATTCGCGAGACTGAAGTTTGGAACGGACGGAATATACGTGACGCCATGACCCATGGGGTGGAATGGCACTGTCAGAGTACAGTTGGTTTCGTAAGAAATTACATTACCGCCTTTCTAATTCTGTTTGGCGAGGGTCCTTGCAATCACCACACGTACACTTGAGATCCTGTGAGTAAACAAGTATATTTTGTTTATTTTTATTTATTTGATTATTTATACATGCAGATATAAGCACTAACTTATAGAGAAGTTCGGAAAGGAATATTGTCTTATTAAAACCAAAAACACCGAATTTTGCGATTTTTTTTTTAAATTATAGGGGCAGATAGAAATCGATTCTTTCAAAAGCAGTGTAATAGCAAAAGGTACATGGAAAATATATAATTATACATTGGCCTTCAACATCAAAATTATACATAAAACATGAAAAAGAGTTTCATCGAGATTTGTGTACTGTATAATGTCGGTACATGCCAACATTCCTTTCACCAATATTTCAAAGAGTTTCTTGAAAAAAGTTTTGTTTTGATACGTTACGAATGTACCTTGTAATTCGGTGTATTGAATTGTGAAGAAATGTATTTTATGTAAGTACTGCATATATATTTTTTTTCTTTTCTGCTCATACACAAATTATTATTTTATATTGTTAAAACTTGTACAGTATAATGTAAATTAAAACATGTAACGTTAGACAATTATTTTTTGTACTAGACATGCACTGTACATATTACATCTGCAAATGTCAATACTTGTTTTGTGCCCTGCTGCGACTGAACGTTTACATGTTTACTGCATGCTCGCCCTTCCATACACAACACAGTCGTCCTTGCGTTCGCAACTTCGTGCATTTCGTTACCCTGGACCGAAGCCTCGGAATTACAATGTACAGATACGGAAATAAAATTTGGAGCTCCCTTATTGTACAAGTTTCGCTTACAACACACAGCGCATGTGCAATAAACAAGAGCCCCTGTACGTATACTACTTGTAGATAGTCGTGTGAAATTGTTGCCTACATACAGGTGGACTCACATCAAGACTCGCTTCAAATTTTAATTCCGTACCTATAGAACTATGCATCCATACGTACATTGTCACAGTAAAACTTGTGCGTTTGTCAATTAATTATTATACTGCGAGAGGCTTCTTTCGACATCGCACGAGGTCAACGGAGGGTACGTTATTTACGATTTTGTTCTCTTCTTTCATTAAATTGCACAATACTGCATAGTCACTGTTTCTTGTATAACACCAGGGAATTTGCCTTTCACATTATCAGTATATGGTTCTTGCGGTGTCTTCATAATTATTTCTGATACTTTCTCAATTATTTTAATACCTTCTGACATTGTTTCCAGTTGCGTTATAACTTGTGGCAAGTTTCTATAATTGCACATTGTCAGGGACTTTGCCGTTGTAATAGCAGCTTAATGCCTGAACGACTCGTGTGACTTCATTGTAATACAAGCCAGTTTTAACCTTCTAAGGACTGGGTGGGATGTTTTGACACCCCAGTCACAGTTTTTAAAATTAAAAACACATTAAAACCTCTTCTTATGTAATGATATATTTTCATTGTTTCAGAGTTGCTTTATGTTTTCATATGCCAAGTGTTAAAAATAAGACAGTTAATTTATTTTCTTAGAAAACATATAACTAGTAGATGGGGTGTTGAAATACCCCACATAGTCCTTACCGTCACTTTCTAATTAAGTTATTTTATTTTTATTTTGAAACGTTTTTTAGATTATTTATATCAGTAGCAGCCTACCGGTTTTACAACAATGTTATTTAAATATTTAAATATGTTTCACACTTTAACTAATCGTTTAGTACTTTTCAACATATTGCAGAAACAAACCACACTTCAAGACAGTAAGACAATGAGTGATCCTCAACAATGAACCAGTAAGTTAAAATGTGGAACATATTTAAATATATAAATAAAATATTAATGCCACACTTCACACAAAGCACTTCACTAATCTCTTCCATAGTTGTTTTTCCAAAGGTCCGCAAAAGGAACATTTTCTGCGGACCTCTGGAAAAAGAACTTGGGATGAGACTAGTGAAGTGCTTTGTGTGGAGTGTAGCATTGCATGGGACAGAAACATGGTCATTACGACGAAATGAAGAGAAACATTTGAAATATTGATATGGAGAAGAATGGAGCGTGTGAAGTGGACAGACAGAATAAGAAATGAAGTTGTGTTGGAAAGAGTGGATAAAGAAAGAATGATCCTGAAACTGATCAGGAAGAGAAAAAGAAATTGGCTGGGTCACTGGCTGAGAAGAAACTGCCTACTGAAGGATGCACTGGAAGGAATGGTTAACGGGAGAAGAGTTCGGTGCAGAAGAAAATATCAAATGATAGACAAATTTAAGATATCTGGATCATATGTGGACACTAAGAGGAAGGCAGAAAATAGCAAAGACTGGAGAATGTTGGGTTTGCAATGAAAGACCTGCCCATGGGCAGAACACTTACATATGTGTACGTATGTGTAAGCATGTATTATTATTATTATTATTATTATTATTATTATTATTATTATTATTAAAAAGGTAAAAGGTATCCCCGTAACGTGCCATGAAGGCACTTGGGGGGGCATGGCGGTAGAGCCCCATGCTTTCCATGACCTCGGCACTAGAATGAGGTGATGTGGTCGGTACCACGCTCTGACCGCCTTTTACCCCCGGGAAAGACCCGGTACTCAATTTTATAGGAGGCTGAGTGAACCTCGGGGCCGTTCTGAAAGTTTGGCAACGAGATAAAATCCTGTCACCACCTGGGATCAAACCTCGGACCTTCCAGTCCGTAGCCAGCTGCTCTACCAACTGAGCTACCCGGCTGCCTATTATTATTATTATTATTATTATTATTATTATTATTATTATTATTATTAATCAGCAAGTGTTACCATAATTCTTATATATAACGTATATATACGTGCCTGAATATAATATAGGCCTACATCTTCCCTTGAAAGATAAAATAATTTCTGGACTAAGCTATATATCCATTTTAATTCTTTTTTAATCTTTCTAATAATAATAATAATAATAATAATAATAATAATAATAATAATAATAATAATATAGAGAAACTGATTGAATATTACGTGCTAGTGTAGTAATGAAACGAGTTTAAACTCAAAGGACTGAAATCAGCCATAAATCATCGTAGGTTTTTTTAAGTAGGTTATTTAGCGTCTGAATGAGGTGACGGTGATAATGCCGGTGAAATGAGTCCGGGGTCCAGCACCGAAAGTTACCTAGCATTTGCTCATATTGGATTGAGGGAAAACTCCGGAAAAATCCCCAACCAAGTAACTTGCCCCGACCGGGAATCGAACCCGGGCCACCTGGTTTCGCGGCCAGACGTGCTAACCGTTACTCCACAGATGTGGACTAAATTATCGTCATGAAGAGAAAGAAGACATAAATAAAATGTAAGGAAGCAGCTATCTAGTGGCGAACGAAATAGCTCATTCTCTTCAGCCTTCCAACGGAGGAGAGTTTTTTAAAAGCGTAATGATCAAGGTGGCTGAAGTAATTTGTCCAATGAAAGTTGTTAATTAATTTTGAAGAACTGCGTTTTCTCGACTAAATATCCAGAAGAGAATTCAAGAGATTTCTTATTGTGTTCATGAGGAATATTTAAAAAAGCAAGAAAATTTATATAATATATTTTATTTGCTCTTGATGACAGTAGTGACATTACTGATACAGCAAAGCTTGCGATTTTTATTAGCGGTTAGTGCACGAACCACCCCTGGTTGTAGTTTTCTCTCGCGTGTAATCATTGCCGTTCGAGGTTTGGTCACGCCGATGTACGGACTCCACTGGCCTTGCCTTGGTCGAGTAATAACGGTCTGCAAAGCTATTCACAAAGTATTGGGTCGAACCCTGAGTTCATTAAAGCTTAGAAGGCTACCAAGTTCCGATAAATTTTGTAGATTCAAAGACCCTCGAGTTACACGAAAGGCACAAAATTGATTCATACAAGAAGTGGTAAAGCTTAGAGGAAATATAGAAATACCATTTTAAATATTAAAACTCGATATCTCGAAACAGTCCAATTAATAATTTATAAGTGAACTCTTGCCTTTATCCTAATGAAATTTTCAACAAGACAGTTATAAATGTTGAAAAAGCAGAAGATATCCAAAATGGCTGTACATTTGCACAGGTGGGCATATATCTAGATGAAGGAGCCGGAGCAGGGACTACTTGTCCATACTTTTACTTCAATACATTTTTGTGAAATATACAACGAATGTTGATGGCGAGGTTGAAGCCATTCACAACTATGCTTGTTTGGGTACACAAACGCAAAATCATCCGATTCTAAAACTGCAATCCAGGCATCAGTTCAACGACATAACCTAAAATGGGAAAACATTAAAGAAATCCATTGCAAGGTAAAACAAATTCAAAATTCTTGGATACACTTACCGACAGTCACTTTAATATTCGGTCAGATCGTAACTGTTATACTTTACAGCTTCTATCAATCATATTAAATAAAATAAATTCATTCTCGTGTATAAAATAAATATATTTAAACTTCTTATACCATGAACAAAAAAATTAAACTTCAAATCAAATTCTATATTAACGAAATAATTGATTCTTCAAAATATGCACAGATATTAGAGTCAATTTAATATTCGGTCACAAACCAAAACACACAACAATGTATCCTCCAACAATTACAAAAACAAAATTTAATATCTGGTTGGATATTCATTCCAAGCGCCTGGGCATACTAGCTGTTTATTCTTGATTAATATTACCCCATCCCTCTTCAATATTGTTCTTTACAAGAAACTGGCACTTGCCTGACTCTTCTGTATAGGGTTCAAGTCGGGTGATTGAGGGGGCGTTTCTAACACCTTGGGACAATTATAGAGCAACAAATTACGCACTATGTGAGCTTTGTGCTTGGATTGGTTGTTTTGATAGAATTTGAGTGTCCTTCTTATCACCAATTTTTCCGCACTCTTGTGTAAATTGTCTTTAAGGATTCTCAGATACACTACCATATTATCTATGAACACCATGCAGCCCACACCATAACATGTTTTACAGTTGGTTGCCATAACAACAACCTACGACCTGAATCGAACTCATCGAACGGACTTTCGTCTGCAAAAATTACATTGTTCCACCATTCTTCATCTTTGTCAATGTTGTCTTCTTCCTGTTGACTTCAGTGACTAGTTGCTTTTTCCTCGCCATTCTTCCATGGTAAACCTCCCGTCGTAGAACTTTTCGAACTGTTTCTGGATGCACGTTCTTTGAGATTTACTTGCGAGGTCTGCTGCTAATTGTGGTGCACTTATCCGTGGATTTTTCTTCACTTTCCTGATTATAGAACGTACAACTCTATTTGTTAGTTTCTTTGGTCGCCGTTTCTGCGGTATGGATTCAATCCGGTCCCCTTGTTATGTCACCAACCGTGCTCTTTTTCATACCCGACATTCTGGCGTTATCCCTGTCCGTACGACCTTCCTCGTGGTGAAAAACAACGTGCTGTCGCAGTTCAAAACTCGAATTCTTACGTTTGCGACACACTGGAAAGAAAACCTGCAGCACTGGAGACGCGTCTGAATGTTCCGACAGCAGTAGGGTTAAGTGGCTTCCACTACCCCAACATGCACAGCAGAAACGAGGCCGACGCATGCTGACCGAATATTAAATTGAGTGCATATGATAAACAAAAGTAAACATTATATGAAATGCATTAGTTAAAATTTATGAACGTGATAAAAATATGCAAATATCGACCTTTCAAAGTATACGGATTTTTTTTTCGTGTTTGCCATCATTAATTACGTTGAAGAATATTCGAAAATGAGAAAAATTACACTGACCGAATACTAAAGTGACTATCTGTATATAATCAGTGAACAAGTAATAACTTATTTGCTGTGTTAATATTATGGTAAACTTTCTAGCTGACTAGTTTCGACGTGGTGTGCGTCATTCTCCGAAGCCTAGTGAGTGCTTAGGAGAATGACGCACACCACGTCAAAACCAGCCAGCCAGGAAATTTACCATAATATTGTTGTGCGCGCTTCTTATGGCGCACAAACTAAGCGGATGATTAGGATACTGTGTTCTGATGATACTCAAACTTCTCAGAATTTTATGACACCACCATTATAATACAATGGAAAAGTAGGTTGACTTTACTAGATGGGCTGGTTTTGCTCAGGATATAAACGAAAACTACTTGATTCTTGATTTATATTCAAGATTAAGTTGATTTCACACAAAACTAAACATGATTTACTTTTTAAGCCAACTTACACAAGATAAACGCTCTTCTTCTCTCAATTGCCACGATCCTCGGTTCTCCTCGACTGTCCTTAATCCATTAACAAAACGCTCTTTATGTTCTGTTGCCGGCTTTCCGGCTGTGACGTCACATATGGACGAGATGGACTTTATGACCTTTTTGTTTATACGCACGTTAAGACGTTATCTTAATCACCGAATCTATTCTGTGTAATATATGAATATGACGCTTTGTTAGGATGCACGTAAGAGAGTCCGAACAATGCTTATTTTAATTTAACCAATTAAAATGCATGATTAATTTCACTTGACCAATGTGATTAGTCTAGCTGTAATTTATGGCGCAAGGTTACTTTCATCGCAAGCAGTGATATCAAGTCCACGCAGCCACGTACTTCTTACCCTGGTAGCAAGTTCACCGGCTTCTGTAGGCCTACATACTCAGTGGAAAATCGCTTTGCGTGCAAATTATTCACAAACTGGAGGCGCTTTGTATTTCCTGTTTGACATGGATGCAATACAGTCACCTTGTCGTGAAACTTTTCTTGGATTATCTCGAAATCAATGCCCAAATCGAAGAATGCTACAGGGCTTGCTGAAGCCCTGGGGCATAACAATATCAACACACTTAAAGTATGCATCGACCCCTAGAATGGCAATTTTTCTTTAAAAAAATGAAAATTTTATTTTTTGTCTCATATTATAGCCTGATTTTTCCAGTTTTTAAACATACACAGTGTTCCGCTTATAAGTATAATAAAATAAATTGTTATAACGTCAAAAGTATGCGTTCAAATGGGTGAAGGTTAGTACCATTTTAAAGAGGAAGTCTGAAAGTTTTAATTCATTGTTGTTACATGAGTCATGTATCACGCGCATACGTAGATCATTTCATTTGATAAATCTAATCTATCTTGCGTCTTGTGGAAGAGTTAGTCGCCATGTGGACACCACAGCAAAAAGTCCTTTGTGTACTATCATTAGCAGAACAAAAATCTGTGATTCGTGTGCAGCGCCTGTTTCGTCGTTGGTACAACCTTAGAGCGAGGGAAGCCGTTTCGACACATGTATCAATAATTAAATGGGATAGGCAGCTCAGAGAAACGGGAAGTTTGTTATCCAAAGCAGTAAACATTCCAAGCGTAAAGTGTCCGAGGAAGAGGATCACTTTACATCGTATGGCCTGCCAGATCACCAGACCTAATCACCTGCATTTCCCTGTGGGGATTTGTTAAGGACCAGGTCTACAAGACATCAGTACGTGATTTGGCAGACTTACAGGATAGAATTTATGCTGCTGTCAACATTGTCACACCACAGATGCTTCACAACACATGGCTCGAGGTAGAATACCGGTTGGACATTTTCCGTGCCACTAATGGAAGCCATGTTGAAGTTTCTGGGATATATGGTAAAAAAAATCCAAGTTTTCATTCTTTGTAACGA